>NW_026125984.1:0-239721 GCF_943737965.1 Phodopus roborovskii | reverse complement strand
GTCATGTTGCAAATTTTTCTTATACAGAATATGCATACTAATGCATCATGTTCTCAATGATTATAGTTTAATTTTTTTTTATGTACTCTGTTTTATTCTTGTTTTTTTCAATCTGGAAATCACATTTACTGTTTTGCTCAGCACTTATTCTACTTGGGGATGACCTGAGTAAGATCCCAAAACCCAAAATTGTAGGCTCAATACAATGTCACCTCCAGATGCAGGGGTATCTGACAATCTCTACTATGGTATGTAATAATTACACATGGGAAACATCTTTCCCACACAATCGAAATATATAAAAACTGGGAACGAATTTGTTTTCAAAATCTTTGTTATTGAAACTGAAAGACCCGCTGAGGGAGTGGACTCTCACGCCCGACTCAGGAAAGGTAGTCCCCCCAATCATTCATAAGAAGCGGTCTTGATGAAAAAGCATGAGGTCTTTTATATTCCAGTGCACTGGGGTCCACAGCCATACTCCATGTGGGGTAGAGGGACTGGGAACCCTGGGTACAGGGTTCATACAGCTTTTATAGGTGCCCTGCGCTACCATCTTGCCAGCAAGAACGATGTGGCACACAGATAGGATCCCCATAGATTCACAGGCATCGGTAATACATAAGGAATAAATTGCCCTTTTTGACCCTCCTTGGTTCTCCAGCTAAGGGGGGCGTCACTGATAGTAGGGCAGGACTTATAGCCAAGACCCTGTAAAGAGTATGACGATTCCACCACTGGCCATGTCTTCTGCCACCAGTAGGTGGAGACAATGCTCTTATCAGCCCCCGTGTCCAAAACGCCTTCAAATTCTTTTCATTTATCCACAGTGTAGTTTTTGGCCTACTATTTAAAGACATGACCAAATAGGCAGAGTCCGTTCCTGAGGACCCCATTTGTTTTGGGACACCATCAATGGGCCCATGTTGGTTATCATGAGGTAGGAGCAGCAATTGTGCAATCCTGTCTCCCTGACTGATGGAGAAACCCGGTAGGGCCTGAGCATAGTGCCTGTATCTCGGGGGTGTGGGCATCATCCACAATTCCTGGAAGTACTATGAGCCCCCGTGCTATAAGGAGCCTCGCCCAAGGATCAATCCCATAGTGCCTGAAGGCAGAATAATTGATTCTAAAGGCACGGGCTGAATACCCATTTGGGGCATTAGTAAGATTGAGGAGGCGGCACGCAGGTCCATTCTGATGGGTCTGCTTGGCTGCTCTCCTGGTTCCCTTCCAGAGATTTGATAAATCGGTTCCCATATCTTCGAGGGCCCTGGGACCAAGGGCCCGTCTGCCGTTTTTTGACACCTCAAGGGTCGGAGCCTCTGTCGGAGGGAGGAGTCTCCCTTTAATGTCTCTAACAGATCTGCATTGCTCCGCCCTATGGTAGCCTTTCCCACATCGGGTGCAGAGGCTCGCCCCTAGGGGCATTGGACATTTTACAGTCCTTTTGTATGTGCCCTGGTTTTCCACATCCAAAACATGTCTTACCGGGAGGTTTTTTTGTTCTGCCTTTGCGCCTGGATGATTGCTCCGCCGCTAAACCTGTATTGCTCAGAGGCCCCCTATCTCCCCTACATACCCTGAAGCAATCCTGTAGCCCCTTATTTTTTCGAGGTGCTATAGCGGTGCGGCATTCTTGGGTAGCTTGTTCAAAAATCAAGTGTTCTAGCAGGGGCATGACTTGTTCAGTATCCCTGAAAATGCATTCTGCTGCTTCTGTCATCCTGGCTACAAAGTCTGAGAAAGGTTCCTGGGGGCCCTGCTTGATCTTAGTAAGCTGACCACTACCCTCCCCTACGGGAGAGCGACTTCCAGGCCTTAATGGCTGTAGCTGAAATTTGTGCATAAGCTCCCCAATGATAATTCATTTGATTATTAACATGAGGGCCCTGCCCAGTGAGTAATTCAAAATTCCAGGCTTGCTGCTCCAGAGATATTGCAGCAGCATTAGCTCTTGCCTGTGTTTGGGCCGCCTCATGCCAGAGGGCCCTCCATTCCATATATTGGCCCATGCTGACCAGAGCTGCTTTTGCAATCTTCTCCCCAATCTGCTGGAGTCAAATGATACAGGGCCAATTTTTCTAGTTGAACTATGGTAAAATTTGCTGTAACTCCATATTTTCTGACTGACTCCGCCAATTCCTTTATTTGATTATAATCCACTGGGCGGCCACTCTCCCTCTGTCTGCATTCTCGAAAACTGGAAATGCGAGGTGTAATGAAGCCAGCTTTCTTTTGACCCCTGACGGGATTAAGGAGAAGCCTTCTCTACGGGATCCTCGGGTCCCCTCGGTTATCAAGCTCATATGGAGGTGGAGGAGCAGAAGACAATAAAGCAGAAGGCTTCTCGTCCCCCTTTCTTAATAGTAATAGGAAAGCCAAAATCATCATCGGGGTGGTACCTTTCCCCTTCATATCTGGCGGCCTCTTCCTCCAAGTCTACCTCCTCTTCCGTGTCCAAGACATCAGACTCTTCGGACTCAGAGGGGCCTTCAATACCCGGGCCTCCAGATATAACTTAGGATAGAGGCCGCTTGAGCTCTCCCTTTTCTTTAGGTCTTTCTTTTTAGACCTGCTAAGAGATTTCTTTGGTTTCTCCTCCTGACTATCTTTTCTAGAGGGTCCTTTTTCACTTTTAGTTTCCTTTTTGCGCGCACCCATCCTCTCACTTTGTTCAGCTTCTGATAGACTATCCTGAAACTTGGTTAAAATCCCTTGTCCCTCCACAATGGCAGACTTACAATCCTCATCCTCTAAACAATTTTCTATCATTGTCCAGATGGCCATAGCGCTAGGCCCAAATTCTCCATTGGCCCGAGCACGCCTCAAGATCCCTTCCTAACTTCCTCCATGAGGCCAATGAGAGAGAGCCCGAGACCGCGAACCAGGAGCTACACTGTCTATATCCTTGACAAATAACAGTGGAATGCATAGAGCCCATGGCTGCGCGACGGATGCCCGGGGCTTATCTACGTCTGTCTTACAAGCGTTGGCACCATGCGAAAGCAAAGTGGATCTGGAGCGCCTTGCTTTTTTATTTAAGAGGCGCAGCGTGCATCACGCTTGTCTACGTCCGACTTAAGTACAGAAATCTCCTTAGCAACGGCCTCGATGGTAACAAAAGAGGATCAACAGAAAGAGAATGAAAGTGATAAAAACCAATACTAAAGCAAAGATGTTATGAGGATCAGTCATACCTTACTGAACTTACCTCCTCGCAGTTCTGAATCCTCCCAACTCGAAAGTTGGGGGTCTTCGATGGTGCTGACGATGGATTGGTCGAGTTCCCGGGTTTCGGCACCAGTTGTCCCGCGCTACCATCTTGCCAGCGTCTCGCCAGCAAGAACGATGCGGCACACAGATAGGATCCTTCTGCGATGATAGCTTTAATGCTTCTTGAGAGGCAGAGCATAAGCTTACACCAACTGCAGAGCGAAGACCCCGGGAGCAAAACCCACACCCTTATATAGAAACTCAGCCTTGCTTAGGACGTGTCACTCTCTGACTGTTTGCTAGCTCATCAGGCCAAATGACACCACGGGAGAGGCGTGGGAGAAATCTCCTTGCACGTGCGCACAGGCTTATTTATGCCAACCGCCAGCCGGATGCCAGCGCCATCTTGTAATGGAGAATGTAGGGACGGCTCCCTACATCACTCCCTCCCTCCTCCCCCTTCTTTTACCCTCTCTGCTCTCTCACATGCACTCTAACCAGCCTCCCCCTCCTATCCCTACACTCCAATTCCATATGTAGGGGAATGCCACACAGTTGGGGTCATGTAGATCTGACCGGTCATGTGAAGTAGGGACTAGGGCTTCTCTCCTGTCTCTAGATTAAGGCAGTTATCCCTCCATGGGGGATATGTTTGCAAAGTCCTTTTGTGCACCAGAGATATATCCTGGCTCCACTGTCTGAGGTTCCTTAGACTGCTCAGTCCCTTCTGGCTGAGACCCATATTCAGGGGGGCCTGAGTCAGTCCCATGCTGGCTTCCCAGCTATCAGTCTAGTGGCCTTTAGCTCATCCTTGTTCAGGTAAGCTGTCTGTATGTGTTTCTGCTGCATGGTCTTGTTCTCTCAATCTGCATCTGGGTTCTAGTTTGACTCAGTGTTTATGTATGGGTGTTTGATCCTGTTTTCAACAGGAATTAGTTGAGGGCTCCAGGGAGAAGTTAGTTGTTGATCTCACTCTCCAGGAAGGGCAATTATAATAGCCTTTCAAAGGAAGCTCAAAGAGGAAAGAGAGAGACAGAGAGAGAGAGAACATAAAAGAAGGAGCCAATATTGGTTTGAAGATAAAATTGAACACAAATAATGTTCTAGAGAACTACAAGACTGCTCCCAACTAACAATCTTAGCTTCCGTGGAGAGGCTGACTAAAGTGTGACAGACAATCTAACTATCTGATTATTTCATTATTCAAATCTGTCTTTTTTTCTACTCCAGGTAGAGTGGAGTCTGGATCCACCTTATTGGTGTTAAATTGACTCTTGTGATTTCGTTCATTCTTCCCTTCCTTCCTTCCTTCATTTCTTCATTTCTTTCTTTCTCATTTTCTTTCTTTAAATCAATGTTGATATCAATTTGTAATCTCTCTAGGGGTGAATTATCAGAAATTATCTCTTTATTCATTCATTTTTTTTGTTCATCTCTATGATTAAGAACTCAATGACCCTTCATTATGGAGCAATCATTTAGGCTTCATGGATAAAACACCACCCAATTGTTTAATGTTTATTCATTTAATTATGAACATCTGTCATTATGTATTCAGTGATCCCTGGAGTTTGGACCTCCTTATACATTCTTAGCTGTTAAACTAGGAAATTGAATGATAATTCATCATTTAATTAACGAATTTAAAATACAGTTGATGTTATGAACCATAAGTCCCTTTTGGAGTCAGATTTTGGGAGTTGATGTAACATCATCTCATTACTTCATCATTTAGCTATATAAATAGATCTTTACATCACTGATAGGTTTAGGACTTTGCTGCCACTTCTTCAGTGTTAATATAAAATGCATATTAAGCAATTATCAATTTAATATTTTAAACACATCATTATTCCAGGAAGAGATCAGTCTGACTACTCCATGTGGGATTTACATATGCCCCACCATGCCATTATTCAATCATTATTCATTGTAAATTAATTATTTAAATCGATGAATAAATTGTTATTCTTGACTGGGGTCTGGCCATTCTTCCACGGAGTTATTCGTGTAGCATTATTTAATTATCTAAGTACTACTTCCTTGACAATCACTGGGGTTTGGTTCCATCTTATGAACGTTAAGTAAGCAGGACTATCAATTTATTAACTTATTGTGTTTGCGTAAGTAATGATGGTGTCATCTGGCATTTGGCTGCTGTGGGACTGACACCGCAGGAGATCGGTACCAGAAGCAGTGCCCAGAGAATGGGAGACATTGTCTTATACAGTTATAACTGATTATGTAATAGTAGATTTTTAACAATCGAATGATTACACGATTTTAAACAAAACTGTATGGTTTTACATCATCAGGTTCTGAGAGGTTGCAACAGAACACACCCATGAAGGACACAGTGACCACCGATTTTAACAATGCAATAAGAGAATAATCTCCTGATCAGGGAATCGCATCTAAAGAACTCTGTCATTTTTGAGCTTATGTCACTATAAGCAAGTTGTAGCTTGAGAGACTGGTAAATATGTAGAACTCAAAAGAAAGAGCCCTGTTTTGTTTTTGTGAGAAACTCAGTGAGGCTGTAAGGTTAGTTCATCGGTGGGTATGTTCCTTTTAGCATGTGGGAAGGGCACTAGAATGTGACAGAATGTTGGTTCATAAATGTTGCCTGGCAATACTGCTTGCATTCTGTATCCTGGTATCATGGGCCAAGGACCAGAGAGCAGCTTCAAGAAAGTGTTATCATGGCACGTTAGAGTCTCCCAAGATAACTATCTCCAAAAACTTTCAATGACAGCATTTGATTCGCCTAACCAAGTCATAGCCAAAACTCTGGAAGTTTGCCTACAGTTTTTAGTGTGTATCAAATTCAAGATTACCTAATTATCACAGAACATTTTCTGTGGAAAAAGAGTTCAAAGTCTTCTGTTTATGAATTCTCCCTCTCCTAACAAGTAATACTATGGAAACAAAGAAAATAGACTCACAATTATTCAATAAAAGGTGAGTTTGCCATTGTTAACTTCCTTCAGGAGGGTGATAATCCATTTGTTAGAGTAGATTTAGGGATTATTGGATTCCAGTCCATCTCTTTTGAGGCAGCCTTCCAACATAAAATGTGTGGTATCGTCTAAATCCCTGCATAAACAATGACTTTTCAGCATTTAAACATTTTACTACTCTGTTCTGCGATTAAATAAGGGATGAACTTGGGTGTTTCCCACAATCATGTGGGAGTCAATGAGAGAAAATTGTGTCGAGTAAGGCAGATAATTTCATCCTATGATTATGTTGTTATTTGATTATTAAAATAGGACATTAGATAATCCACGATCAGTGGATTCCATGTTGTGGGAAGTCATTATTATGGACCATCTTAATATCAATTTTGTAGTCAAAATATTGAAAATAATCACGACAGCATCGTTCATGAGCCTTGTTTGGAGCCACCTTAGGAAAGTGGATGATGTTACATGAACTCATTATATGATTATTTAATTATATAAAACAATGATTATATAGTCCATGACACCTGGAATCTGGTGCCACAGATCATCTAATTACATAATTAATGAATTTAAATTAAAAATCTGTATTAATCCCCAAGATAATGTAAATATTTCTATAGATATGTAAACAAAAATCCTCCATTCCATGAAGAGACCTGTAAAGCTTCCACTTGTGTAGATAATTTGCAATATCTTCACATTTTATGGTTCATTCATTCAATTCATGATGATGACATCCTTCATGACTAGAGTCTGGCCATGCTTCCCTGCCAGTAAAATGCTACATCCCCTATTTATTGTGACGGTTGTCTATTACTGACATATTTAATTCTTTAAATTACATAAACGACAGACAGTGCCATCACCGATTACGATTAGTGTGCAAAAATCTGTCAGGGACAAGGTTAGAAAAGTTGTAGACACAGGCAGAGCATTTTCTGAATGATCTATGAATCTCCCAGAGTACGAGGGATGCTGGGTAATTGAGTCCAGAAGGTTGAACGGTGCCCTCCAAGAACTACAAAGACTTCACCAAGGCAGGCACGGTGGTTTGGGTGTTGAATACCTGCTCTTCCTCCACATCTTCACATCGGTTGTGATCTACCATGAGAAGAAGGAGTGGCACTAGCAGGTTGGCACCATCACCAAGACCTGGCAAAATGATGACGACTCAGAACACAGAAGAACATCTATCTCTCAGCTATGCTGGTGATGCCCCTGCTGCAGCCATCTTTTCAGCTGTTATTAACATTGTGGTTACTATTGCTACGCCAGGATTAGGCCCATTATCTCACGTCCTGCCGCACCACAACAGACATTCTGGTGCTTGTGATGGTGTCAGGCCAACAGAATTCATCAGGCAAGACAGTATGATTATCTGACGATTAACTGAAGGCATTTTAAAAATGCGTGATGACAGCATACAGTTTCATACCTGGCAAGTCTGTTCAGGAATTGATGATACAAAAAAAGGTCAACGGCTTACATATTTAAAGATGTAATTATTAAATTCTATCATTATATAATCTGTGATCCCTGAAGTTTGGTGCCACCTTGAGTGACTCAAGTGTGACAGACTATCTGATTATATCATTATTCAAATCTGTCTTTTTCTACTACAGGAAGAGTGGAGTCTGGAACCTCCTTGTTGGTGTTAAATTGTATCTTGTGAATTCTTTCTTTCTTTCTTTCTTCTTTTCTTTATTTAAATCAATGTTGATATCATTTTGTTACCTCTCTAGGGGGGAATTATGAGAAACTATCTCTTTATTCATTCATTTTTTGTTCAAATTTATGATTAAGAACTCAATGTCTCTTCAGTATTGAGCAATCATTTAGGCTTCACGCATAAAACACCATCCACTTGTCTAATGTTTATTCATTTAATTATGAAAATCTGTCAATTATACATTCAGTGATCACTGGAAGTTTCAGCCTCCTTAGGGGAGACCATTGTACCAGACCATCACGTCATCTAATACTACACTTACTTCTTTAACTGTTAAACTAGGAAATTATGTAATAATTCATCATTTAATTTACGTATTTAAAATACAGGTAATGTTATGGACCATAAGTCCCTTTTGGAGTCAGATTTTGGGAGTTGATGATGTAATATCATGTCATTACTTCATCATTTAGCTATGTAAATAGATCTTCACATCAGCGAAAGTTTTAGGACTTTAGTGCCATCTCATCAGTGTTAATATAAAAGGCCCACTAATTAATTATCAATTTAATTTTTTAAAAACATCATTATTCCAGGAAGAGATCATTCTGACTACTCCATGTTGGATTTAAGTATGTACCACCATGTCATTTTTCAATCATTTTTCATTATATATTAATTATTTAAATCGATGAAGATGTTCTTCTTGAATGGAGTCGGGCCATTCCTCCATGGGAGTTAATCACGTGGAATTATTTAATTATCTAAGTACTACTTCCTTGACAATCACTGGAGTTTGGTTCCCTCTTTTGAAAGTTAAATATGGAGGACCACCCAATTATTAACTTATTTGATTGTGTAAGTAATGATGGTGTCATCCGTCATGTGGCTGCAGTGGGATTGACACAGCAGGAGATCGGTACCAGAAGCAGTGCACAGAGAATGGGGGACACTGCCTTATACAGTGATTATTGATTACGTGATGGTAGATTTTTTTAACAATCGAATGATTACACGATTTTTAAAAAACTGTACTGTTTCACATCATCAGTTTCTGAGAGTTTGCAACAGAATTGACCCATAAAGGACACAGTGACCACCGATTTTCAAAATGGAATAACTGAATAATCTCCTGATCAGGGAATCTCATCTAATGAACTCTGTCGGGCTGATAACATGACACACCACCAACAACAAATCACTCTAAATAACCATATTAGAAAGCGGGGTACAGGACTTGATAGAGAACAGTCAATTGAGGAATCCAAAATTACTGAAAGAAACATAAGACACTGCTCAAAATCCTTAATCATCAGCCTAATGCAAATCTAAACAACTCTGAGAAACCATGGGATCAAGCTCCTCTAAAGGTAAGAAAATGAAGCGGAGTTTATTTTATTTTCAATAAAGGGAAAAGGATTATATGAGAGGCGATTAATTGTATTGTTTCCGTTCTAGAAATTAGAATATTGAAGCATACAAAACAGATTTAAAATACTCATCATTGTACTCGAATGGTACAATGATGCTTTCGTTTTCATGCTTATGTCCCTACAGGCAAGTTGTAGCTTGAGAGACTGGTAAATATGTAGAACTCAAAAGAAAGAGCCCTGCTTTATTTTTGTGAGAAAATCAGTGAGGTTGTAAGGTTACTTTATCGGTGGGTATACTCCTTTTAGCATGGGGGAGGGGCACTAGAATGTGACAGAATGTTGGTTCATAAATGTTGCCTGGCAACCCTGCTTGAATTCTGTATCCAGGTATCATGAGCCAAGGACAAGAGAGCAGCTTCGAGAAAGAGTTATCATGGGACATTAAAGTCTCCCAAGATAACTATTTCCTAAATCTTTTAATGACAGCATTTGAATCGTCTAAACATGTCACAGCCACACCTCTGGAAGTGCGCCTACAGCTTTTACTGGTTACCAAATTCAAGATTACCTAATCATCAGAGAACGTAGTCTGTGGAGAAACAGTTCAAAGTCTTCTGTTTATGAATACTCTCTCTCCTAAGAAGTCACACTATGGAACAAAAGACAAATAAGAATCACAATTATTCATCAAAAGGTGAGTTTGACATTGATGACTTCCTTCAGGAAGGTGATAATCCATTTGTTAGAGTAGACTTTGTGATTATTGGATTTCAGTCCATCTCTTTTGAGGCAGCCGCCCAACTGTAAATAAGTGATATCTTCTAAAAACCCTGCATACACAATGATAGTTCAGCCTTTAAACATGTTACTACTCTGCTCTGCGATTAAATAACTGATGAACCTGGGAGTTTCCCACAATCATGTGGGAGTCAACAGAAAGTCAATTGTGTGGAGTATTGCAGACCATTTCATCCTCTGATTATGTTGTTATTTGATTATTAAAATAGGACATTAGATAATCCATGATCAGTGGATTGTGGTGACGTGATTTGGGAGGCAATTATTATAGACCATCTTAATATCAATTATGTAGTTAAAATATTTAAATTTATCACGACAACATCGTTCATGATCCTGGTTTGGAGCCACCTTAGGGAAGTGGATAATGTTACATGAACTCATTATTTGATTATTTAATTATATAAAACAATGGTTATATCGTCCATGACATCTGGAATCTGGTGCCACAGATCATCTAATTATATAATTAATGAATTTAAATTGACAATCTGTGTTAATCCCCAAGATAATGTAAATTTTTGTATAGTTATGTAAACAACAATCCTCCATTCCATGAAGAGACCTGTAAAGCTCCCTCTTGTGGAGATAATGTGCAATATATTTATATTGTATGATTCATTGAATCAATTGATGATGAAGACATCCTTCATGATTGGAGTCTGGCCATGCTTCCCTGCCAGTAGAATGCTAAAACCCCTATTTATTGTGACAGTTAGCTACTAGTGACTTATTAAATTCTTTAAATTATGTAAACGGCCGAAAATTACATCACCGTTTATGGTTAGGGTGCAAAATTCTGTCAGGGACTTGGTTAGGAAAGTTGTAGACATGGGCAGAGCATTTTCTGAATAATCTATGCATCTTCCAGAGTAAGAGGGATGCTGGGTGATTGAGAACTGAAGGTTGCACGGTGCCCTCTGAGAAGTACAAGGACTTCACTAAGGCCAGCACGGTGGTCTGGCTGTTGACTACCTGTTCTTCCTCCACATCTTCACATCGGTTGTGATCTACCATGAGAAGAAGGAGTGGCACCAAGTGGTCGGCACCATCACTGAGACTTTGCAAAAGCATGATGACTCAGAACAAGGATCTTTGAAGATATTACTTAAATTTTGTACAATTTGCCAGAATACATCATATATTTTCTGTTATTTCAGGCTACATTTGGGATAACAATAATATGGTGGATCGTTGTCAAACTTCTAGAAGACACAGAAGGTAAATTTTCATGTGCATATTTATGCAAATTTGGCTTTGCAGACATTTTAATATATCCTGGAAATTTTATTGAAGAGTCACACTTAAAAAATTAAAAAAAGATTAAGAAGAGCAATAGTGAAAATAAGTGGAGCTTAAAGTGATGATTGTCATTTTCTCACAAAACCCTGTATCTCAGTGAAAGATATCTCTTCTGTGTTTGCAAGGCATTTGTGTAAAATGAGAGGGAATCTATGTCTTAACAGATATCACCCTTTGAATTATAGCACCCGGACAACTATTCTCTAGATATGCCAGTCTGTTTAGTTTCATTCTATTCAGATATTTTAAACAGTATACATGTTGCATAGGTGATAATTATATGTCCAAGACCTCCTAAGAAAAAAAGTCTATAGTTAAGCAGGCATTACTTATCTATTTGTGACTTTGCTGTGGATATTGAAAGGGTCAGTTTATGAATGTCAAGAAGGTGTTACGGAGAATACTTAAAGTTGATTTAAAGAAAGTCAAAGTTGAATTCTATGTGGAAAACTTTTATTTGTTTTCTTAGTTTCATAAGCATATCATATGTAGAGCCGTGTAGTTGTGGCCCCTACCTTTAATTCCAACATTCATGATCAAGAGCAAGGGGGATACCTTAAGTTTGTGATCACCCCAATCTACAAAGTGAATTTCAGGATAGCTAGGTTTACACAGAGACATTCTGTATTAGAAAATATAGGAAAAAAACGTATTTAGTTTACTCTAAATACAAGCCATTTGAATTTAGAATTTGGAAAGAAGCAACGTACCTCTCTTATGACAGTGAGAAGAAATGAAAGATATTTAGTAGTCCCCACTTTGAGGATATTTCTTGAGTGTGAAACAACTTTCAAATATATCAGTATTCCTAAGTCATCTGAAAGATACCATCAATTTACACTGTAGTAAATTCATATGACCGTTGGAATGTGTGAATGCTTCCATTTGTACTGGTATATTTAGCCAATGTAGTATGATTTCTATGAAGAAAAAACTGATAAATGGTATAAATATGGCAAAGCTCTGAGTCATTTCAGTTTTTTCAATTATGTGGGAGATTATATGTAAATAGATGCCATAATTGAGGGCCATGAAATAAAGCTCTTACTCTGAATCCACAGGTATCTTCAATGAAAACAAAATAATACCACATTAGAGAAGCATTATGAATGTAAAACTCAAGATCTGATTCTTGTTTACAATCAGGCCAAATTACAACATTATTTTATACATGTAGAAAGTTTCTTTAGTTTCATGCATGTGATAAAGTTTTACATATGCTAATTTTCTTTGCAGGAATCAAAGAAGCCATAAGGGAGTGAATCCTGTGAATATACACAATGAATATGTGAAAAACTTTGTGGGTTACAGGCATCTTCAATGGCTTGAAAAAATTCATACTGGAGAGAAACCGTATAGAAGTCTATAGTGTGGTGATGTCTTTGCATGTCACAATTTCCTTTTTCTCAATGAGAGAGCACACATGGTAAAAAAACACCTATGAATGTAGTCAATGTGGTAAAACATTTGCAAGACATACTATCCTTAAAAGACATATTAGAACATATACTGGAGGGACAACACAATACTATAATCTATGTGGCAAATGTTTTTCACAATACAGTTATATAGTATGTCATAAAAGAACACATATTGGAGAGAAACCCTATGTATGTAAACAATGTGGTAGGGCATTTTTACAAGTTAGTACGCTACAATCTCATCATAGAACACATACTGTAGAAAAACCCTATGTATGTAATAAATATGGTAGAGCATTTTCATGTGCCAGGATTATCCAATCTCATCATAGAACACATACTTGCGAGAAACCCTATGTATGTAATCAATGTGGTAGGGCATTTTCACATGACACTACTCTCAAATCTTATCATAAAACACATACTGGAGAGAAACCCTATGTATGTAATCAATGTGGTAGGGCATTTTCACATGACAGTACTCTCAAATCTCATCATAGAACACATACTTGAAAGAAACCCTATATATGTATCAATGTGGTAGATCGTTTTCATGTGCCAGTAATCTTCAGTCTCATCATAGAACACATACTGGAGAGAAACCTTATGGATGTAATCAATGTGGTAAAGCTTTTTCACAACACAACAATCTGGTACGGCATAAACAAACATACTGGAGAGATACCCTAAGAATGTAGTCAATGTAGTAAAGCTTTCACAACATATGATGTGCTTAAAAGTCATATAAGAACACATACTGTAGAGAAACCTTACGGATGCCATGAATGTGATAAAGCCTTTGCATATCCCAGCACTCTCTTAAGTCATAAAAGAATGTATACTTGAAAGATACTGAATGTATCCCATGTGGTAAACCCTCTCTATGTGTCATTAGTCTTATAATCAAAGAAAAAAATTCATAGTGCATAAAAACACTATACATGTATCCATTGTTGTAATGCTGTGCACTTTGCTTATCCCAATAATCTTTGTGAGCCTAAGAAAACCCTTATGGGAAGGAATCTTCCTCAAAAGGATGTGGTATGATCTTCATTCAACACACATTGACTTACATAGTTTTGTGGAGAGAAAAATATCTGACACGTGTGAACAATCAGTTCAAGCACTACAATATTCTGTTTTGTTCTCACTTGCAAACTCATGTGGAAAAAAGTCCTGGAAAGTCACTGCTAAGGGAACCATTTTTCATGGTAACACTTGACTTGATTTACATAAAAACCTCATTCAGATGGATTGCTATCGCTAAGCCCAATCCTTCATGCTTACTTTCTTTTACATGAAATAATTAATGTTTCAGGAAAACTTTGAAGACTTTAAGACCCTCAACACAATGGTTACAGGATTGAGTACTCATTATAGAAAAATATTCAAATATGGAAATCTGTTTAGAGATTTGATTTAATTTTAATTATGTGATGTCAGTGTGAGTATATGATTGTTCTCGGTTTCTCACAAGAAGGTTACACCCTTGACAGTTCCTGTGGGAGGAATTACAGTATGTTCTCAGAAAACTGACATAGGTTCCTTGCCATGATTTTCTTCATCCACATGTCTAAACATGTATGTATTTTAAATCCTGTTTTATCATCTTGATATCAGATGATAGGGAAGAAATCATGGAAGAGGAAACCTACATCATGTAAATAATTTTGTGAATATCTTAGATATCATACTTGACTTTAGTCTTCTTTTGTTTTTTTTTTTTTTTTGTTTTTTTTTTTTTTTTTTCCCCTTAGTTATGAATGCCCATTCTTAGCTTGGTTTGTTTCTTTCACATTTTTTTTTATTTTATATAACTAAGTCCATTTAAATGAAAACAAACATTTATAGACAATATTTGGGAATTTGGGCGTTGTTCTTTCCAAACTACTTCCTGCTGGTAAGGGGCGCTATCATGGGGAATTCGAAGGAGATTCAGAAACCCTGGCTGTAGTCTGTCAGGCTGATTTTTCCAGCTGTTTTAAATGTAGGATCACCTGGTATTCTGTTTCAGGTGGTCTGCCTTGATCAAACCACATCTGGAAGTAATCCACATCTTTTCATTTTCGGTGGAAACAAAAATAGAAATCCTTTTCCCCAGTAACTTGTACTTGAACTTAAATTTTGGTGTCAAAGCATTTTTTTAATTTAATTTGATATTTTACATGTTGATCCCAGTTCCCCCTCCCTCCCAACCACCTTCACTCCATCCCTCCGTTTTACCCTCTTTGCCCTCTCACAAGCACTCTAACGACCCTCCCATCCCCCACCCCAATTCCATATGTAGGGGAATGTCATCCAGTAGTGGTCATGTAGTTCTGACAGGTCATGTGAAGTAGGGCCTAGGGCTTCTCTCCTGTCTCTAGATTAAGGCATTTATCCCTCCATGGTTGATATGTTTTCAAAGTCCTCTTGTGGTCCAGGAATACATGCTGGCTGCACTGCCTGAGGGCGCTTAGACTGCTCAATCCTTCTGGCTGAGTTCCATATTCAGGGGTTCTGAGGCAGTCCCATGCTGGCTTCCCAGCTATCAGTATGGTGGACTGCTAGCTCCTCCTTGTTCAGGTAAGCTGTCTCTTTGTGTTTCTGCCATCTGGTCTTGTCCTCTCCCTCTGTATCTGAGTTCTACTTCAGCTTAGTGTTTATGTATGGGTGTTTGCTTCTGTTTGCAACAGGCATTAGTTGAGGGCTCCATAGAGAAGTTAGTTGTTGATCTCACTCTCCGGGAAGGGCATTTAGGATAGCCTTTCCATAGAAGCTCAAACTGTTAGTTAGCAGCAGTCTTGCAGTTCTACAGACCCTGCTTTGTGTTCAATTTTATCTTCAAACCAATATTGGCTCCCTCTTTTATGTTCTCTCTTTCTGTATCTGTCTCTGTCTCTGTCTCTGTCTCTCTCTCTTTTCCTGTCTTGTATTCCTAACCAGGCTCCATCTTCCTGGTCGCACATGTTTTCCTTTTCTCCCCGTAGTTTTCTCCTACTTCTCTCTCCATTCCCTGCCCCCCCCCACTTACCCTGAGCTCTGGGGGACTTGTCCATTTCCAGTTCTGTGAGAGACTTTACATGAATCTTAGAATACACATTATATCCTAGTTCCTCTGGTGGTGTGATTTATAGGCTAGTGATGATTTGATCTAGGTCTAAAATCCATACATGAGTGAGTACATACTGTGTTCCTCATTTTGTGACTGGGTTACCTCATTCAGGATGGTTTCTTCATGTGCCATCCACTTGCCTGCGAATTTCAAGATACCAACCTCAGTGTACCTAATGCAAACCCTGAACTCAATTCACCTCATTTCAGTCTCTGCCCTTAAAATGCTGCCATTAGAGTCTCGACCGGGATGTGGAGCAGATGCAAAGGCATCCACTTTTAGATCCACCACCTGATTCCTTGTTTCCTATTCTCCAGAGTAACTCAGGACAGTTATGCTCTGATTAAGTATGGATTCATTATTTCAGTATTATTGAAGCATTGCATCAGAAACTCTGGGTTACAGTTTTCCTTTCCACTCACCAGGACTTTTAAGTGCACATGGAGGCTTTTCTCTTGTGCTCCTGCCCACACAGCAGAACTAATACAGTATTCTTATTCCTCCCTGGATTCTTTGATCTCACATTTCACCCCAATCAAATAGTCCAGCCCTCTATATATGAGAGAGTGTTTCCATTGTGTTGTAATTTCCAATTGATTTTCTCACTTCTTTCAATTAGTCACTCAATCTCTCCTGATCTAAAATGCTTACACATTTGGAGGTGCCTACCTGCCTCCAATATCTTTGCACCACTACTCTCTGGAATATACTCCCAGACACTTCTCTGAAGCTATTTGTCTCTGTCCTCCATAATGTAGGAATGAGCTGCTGAGTCAGATGATTGGTTTCAGCTTGCATCTCTCTCACTGTTAGCACAAGGAGACCCAGAAGGTGGAATGAGCTCCTGACACAGCAGTTGCTGCTGGCAGTTTAGGAATTAAGTTCATCCCTACTTTGCAGCCACTCTGGTGTTTGACTTGGTGTCATCACTTCTTGGAAAAATCAATGGCTAGGTTTGTTTACTAGATGCAACATCTTGTTAGCCTCTAATCAACCTGTAAGACTCAGGCATTACGGTTACCTGATTCTGTTACATGGGAGAGTGTACTGAAGAATTTTCTCTGCTCAGCCTAGAGTTCCATGAATACTAGTGTGACCACAGCAACCAAGACCCCTATAAAGACAGATTTTGCCCACTTACACTCCCTCCCTCTTCTCTCTTTCAGGCTCTTTTTTCTCTTGCTACTATTTCTGCTCTCTCCCCTCTCATCTCTTTGTGCTCCTGTCTCCCCATTCTCTCCTGTCACCTGTCTATGTGTCTGTTTCTCTTTATCTCTTTTTTTGTTTGATTCCATCTCTTTCCCCATTGTCATGAGATATCCACCCTACTGGTACCCAAAGATAACTGAGTAGACATCACTGAATTTACATAGTGGTGGTTTAGCTGTAATGTGGGGCAACATATTTCTCCATTATATCTGTCTTTGTTAAAAGTCAATTGTTAGTAGAACTAGGATTCAACTCTATGCCTGACTGATATCAAAAATGCTGACCTGAATTTTAATTTTTCATTTACTTCTTTTGTTGATGCCATGGCCGATCTGGAACTCCTGGGTATAAAGTGGCCTTCTTAACTGTTTCAATCTCTGTTTTAGCTGGGATTGCTGGATCATTATTAGAGGTACCCCATTACCCAATTGTAAGGTGAACATGTTGAACAGGATGACACTAATCATATGCATGTATGTAGGTTACTGTTTGCTAAATACTAGTGACTAACTATAGGTATCAAAGATGATACAGTTATGATTTGTTTGTTTGTTTGTTTTTGCAATGTTTGTGTCTTTCTGTGGATGTTTTCCTTCCATACACAAGATTTCTTATAGTGAACACTCATTTGCACTCTCTATTAGCAAAAGAGGACCTTGCAGGCCTGATAATTCTGCCTTTACCTATTAAGTTCTGGGGGGGGGGCAAGTATGATTTACTTAGCCTCTTACCCTCATTATGTTTTTTAATTTGTATTTGAAAGAGACTTTCTATTTTGCTTAGCCCGGATTCAAAATCTGGCTGTCTCACCATAGTAGCCATCTGAGTCCTGGATTCACAGTCAGTTTAAGCCTGTGAAAATTTATGCTGTTTGACCAAGGTTATGTACAAGGAAGAGAATTGGGTAAATTCCTCCAAAGTGAACCTCAGTCTGTTTTATGTAAAAATTTAATTATCAAAAGAGTTGGAAAAGTCTGTAGGCTGGAAAATTTACCCTAGGGTCTATAGCTGTGCAACCTGTTCCCATTCTTAGTATCTGGAAATCTGATTACACAGTATGTATTGTCCCCTATGTGCAGAGTTCTTACCTGTTCCACACCTTGGAGTTAACCCCCGTGGTATCATGCCTAATATTATCTGGCAGATGGATGTTACTCATGTTCCTTCCTTTGGCCAACTACAATTTGTACATGTATCTGTGGATATCTATTCTCATCTCATATTTGCCTCTACTCATACTGGAGATAGGCTTATGGATGTTAAGAGCCATTGTTTACAAGCCTTTGCTTATATGAAAATGCCCAGACAATTAAAAACTGATAATGGCCCTGCTTATACTAGTGAGGGTTTTAATTCTTTTTTGCAAAAAAAAAAAATATTTAATCTCACATAAGACAGGCATCCCTTATAAGCCTCAGGGTCAGGCCATGGTAGAGCGTGCACATCGCACAATTAAAGCCTATCTCCATAGAACAAAAAAAGGGGGAGTTTATATGGTCTCCTCATAATCACATTTCTCTGGTCCTCTATATTTTAAATTTTTTAACTATGCATGGTGCTGCTCGATCTGCAGCTGACTGGCATTGGCACCCTCAGTCATCTTACTATAGCTCAGTTATGTGGAAGAATGTCACTACTGGAAAATGGTGTGGCCCCAACCCAGTTCTAGTATGGGCCCAAGGGTCAGTTTTTGTCTTTCCACAACACACAGATAACTCTGTTTGGGTGCCTGAGCAGCTGATTCGCCATATGAGGAAGGATGGTGATTGTAACAGCAAGAAAGTAGGTCCGATGGGTCTTCAAGAATCTACCCACCCTGATGCCTGTGGGTCTGAGTAGCTATATGTGGCCTTTTATCCTAACCACTAATTATAGTTTGAATCCAGTGGCTATAAAATTACACTTTTATCCAAAGGATAAGAATTTCACCTTCATCTCAGGCACTGTATTCTGGTTCCATTCTTATTGTTGTAAACAATGCTAATAATTTTGGAGGAAGTTTTAATTGTTCTCAGCAGGTCTGCCAAATGTAACAGCTGTCTTGGGGATGTACCCTTGTGTGCAGCAGAGAGGAAACGAGATTCTGGGATCATGGCTACCAGTGCTGCCTTCACCCCTGAAGCTACAGTTTCTACCATAGCCCTCTCCCAATCGGTAAATACTGCAAGCACAGTGGATCAACTATCAGGTGATTTGGCTTAAGCCTTATCTACCCAAAGCATACTTTATTATCTAGTACAAATTGGCATTTTTAAACTAAATTTACAAACTAATCTCCTATAGGAACACTTGAATTTTTGTGAGAAACTCATATGGCTTCTTCTTCTGTCTTTCACACATATCTGTGTTAATTCATCATTTTTCTCCAGCAATCCTGGAGTGATGAGTTTTTCAGTTATACACATGCTTTAGCCATGCAGATCATTAACATCTATGAAACATGAATTTCACTTGCCAATGCTGAAGGCCTTTTACAAGGACTTCACCTTGTGAGCGGATCATTGTGGGTTTGTACCTCTTGCATTTGGTCTACTTTTCCACAGCACAAAACAGGCCCAGGCCAACTTTCTAACAAGACAGATACTGTCTTTGGCTCGAGGTAAAATGCCTCTGCCCACATGAGGCTAACAAACTATTCATCAGGGACAGTAAGGCAGAGGGGACAAATATTCCACCTAAGACAGGAAGGTTACGGGCCTGGGTGACCTCTCCAATGATGGGTAAGTAATTATGCTGACATCTTCCTCCAAATGAGACAGGTGTTAGTTTATATTAAAAGAAAGGGAGAACTGTAAGACCCAAAGCAACTTGAGCAAGCCTGAAGCTGTTGGAGGGAATTCATTGCACCATGGCTGTTGTTGGTACTCTTCCCGTTTTGATAACAAACCTCGAGACGACACATTCCTTGACAAAAGACAACTTGTGACAACACATACCTCATGACAATACATACCTCATGAAAACACACACCTCATAGTGAGGAGCTAAGCCTAAATTTACTGTAATTTTCCACTGTGCAGTAAGTCAGTAATTAAGCCCATTCTTGCCCCTCAATAAATGGCATTCAGTATTTGGCATTCTGACATTGCATTGAACGAATGACCCGCGGTCTTGTCTTTATTTCAAACTCTAGGCCTTTGCCCGATTCGTGTAAGAGAAACGGCAGTTTCTCATGGTTGTTTTGATTTGAATTTGGCTGACGACTAAGGATTTTGAGCAATGTCTTATGTTTCTTTCAGTCATTTCTGATTCCTCAATTGAAAATTCTCTATTAAGTCCTGTACCCCACTTTCTCATATGGTTATTTAGAATTTTTTAGAGTTGTTGGTGTGTCATGTTATCAGCCCAGAGTTCATTAGATAAGATTCTCTGCTCATGAGTTTAAAAAAATTATTCCATTTGTAAAATTGGTATTGCCTGTGTTTCTTATGGGTCACTTCTGTTGCAAGATCTCAGAAACTGATGGTGCGAAACAATGCAGTTTTTTTTAAATCGTTTAAACATTCTATCCTTCAAAATCTATTATTACAAAATCAGAAATCAGTGGATATCCCAGGGTCCCTCATTCGCTGGACAATGGTTCTGGTATCAATCTCCTGCTGTGTCAATCGCACAGCAGCCAAACCCACGATGGATGACACCATCATTACATATGTAATCAAAAAAGTAACTAATTAGATAGTCCTTCATACTTAACTTCCATAAGATGGAACCAGAGCCCAGTGATTGTCAAGGAAGTAATACTTAGATAATTAAATGAATAAAAATCAAACTAGTGAATGGTGTTTTATACATGACTCCTACAAGATAGCACAAAACTGAAGAGAAAATTGAGTTTTTGATCATAGATTTGAACAAAAATTGAATAAATAATGAGATAATTACTCATAGTTCACCCCTAGAGAGCTAACAAAATGCTATCACCATTCACTAAAATAAATACATAACTAAATAATGAATTCACCACAAGGGACAATTACCACCAAAAAGGTGGATCTAGACTCCACTCTTCCTGGAGTAGAAAAAGGCAGATTTGAATAATGAAATAATCAGATAGTTAGATAGTCTGTCACACCTGAGTCACACAAGGTGGCACCAAACTTCAGGGTTCACAGATTGTATGAGGAAACGATTTAATAATTACATATTTAAAGGTGTAAGTCATTGAACTTTTTTGTCTCATCAATTCCTGGCAGGCGTGCTGGACATAATAAAGTATGCTGTCTTCATTGATTTTTAAAATTCCATAAGTTAATAAAGAGATAACCGTACTATCTTCCCTGATGAACTCTGTTGGCCGACATCATCACCAGCTCCTGAATCTCTGTTGTGTTGCAGCAGGACCTGAGATGATGGGCCCACACCTGGCACAGCAGCATCCTGAGTACTCTGGGTCATGCATAGGTCATCCAGAAACTGCTGTGTCCATGTCTACAACCTTCCTATCCTTGTCCCTGATAGAAATTTGCACCCTAAACAGAATCAATGATGTCATTGTCCATTGATTAAATGATGTAAATAATTAAATAAGCCACTAATAGATAACTGTCTCCATAAAGAGGTGATGTAGCCTTTAACTGGAAGGAAAGACTGGCCAGACTTCATTCATGAAAGATGTCATCTTCATCAATTCAAACAATCAGTCATAAAATATGATGATATTGCATTATAACTCCCGAAGTGTGAGCTGTACAGGACTCTTCATGGAATAGAGGATTATTGGTTTACATAAATATACAAATCTTTACATTGTCTTGGGTATTAACAGGATTTGTCAATTTAAATACATTAATTATGTAATTAGATGATCTGCCACACTTGACCCCACTAGGAGGCAACAATCACCAGGTGTCATGGACGATATAATCATTGTTTTATATAACTAAACCATCAAACAATGAGTTGATGTAACATTATTAACGTCCCTAAGGTGGTTCCAAACCAAACTCTGGAAAAACACTGCCTCAAAAGAGATGGACTGCAATCCAATCATCCCTAAGTCTACTCTAACAAATGGATTATCACCTTCCTAAAGGAAGTTGACAATGGAATACTCACCTTTTGATGAATAATTGTGAGTCTTATTATCATTTAAACCATTATATTACTTCTTAGGAGAGAGAGAGTCCATTCATAAACAGAAGTCTTTGAACTGTTTCTCCACAGATTATGTTCTCTTATATTAGGTAATCTTGAATTGGGTAACCAGTAAAAGCTGTCGGCAAACTTCCATTGATATGGCTATGACTTACTGAGGCGAATCACATGCTGTCATTAAAAATTTTAGGGGATAGTGTTGATGGGAGATTGTAGTGTGCCATGATAACACTTTATCGAAGCTGCTCTCTGGTCCTTGGCCCATGATACCAGGATATAGAATGCAAGCAGGGTTTCCAGGCAATATTTATGATCCAACATTCTATCACATTCTAGAGCACCTTCTACATGCTAAAATTAGCATACCCACATATCGACTAAACTTACAACCTCACTAATTTTTTCACAAAAACAAAGCAGGGCCCTGTTTTTTTTTTTTTTTTTATTTACACATATTTACGAGTCTCTAAAGCTACAACATGCCTATAGTAATATAAGCATGAAAACGAAAGCATCATTATGCCATTCAAGTACGTTGATGAGTATTTCCACCTATTTTTTATGCTTCAATTTTCTCATTTCCAGAATGGAAACAATACAATGAATTGCCTCAACCATAGTCCACTTCTCTTTATTGACAATAAAATACACTCCTCTTCATTCTCTGACCATTAAAGGAGCTTGATCCCATGGTTTCTCAGAGTTGTTTAG
The DNA here is from genome assembly GCF_943737965.1 of Phodopus roborovskii. Classification (NCBI taxonomy): domain Eukaryota; kingdom Metazoa; phylum Chordata; class Mammalia; order Rodentia; family Cricetidae; genus Phodopus; species Phodopus roborovskii. The sequence continues at coordinate 216,865 of NW_026125984.1, read as the reverse complement.
ATTTGCATTTGGGTGATGACTAAGGATTGTGAGCACTGTCTTATTTTTCTTTCAGTCATTTTGGATTCCTCAATTGATAGTTCTCTATTTAATCCTGTACCCCGCTTTCTAATATGGTTATTAGAGTTATTTATTGTTGGTGGTGTGCCATGTTATCAGCACGACCTAGTTCATTAGATAAGATTCGCTGATCATGACATTATCAAATGATTCAGTTTTTAAAATCGGTGTTGACAGTGTCCTTCATGGGTCACTTCTGTTGCAGCCTCTCAGAAAATTAGGATGCGAAATGCTACAGTTTTTTAAAATCGTTTAATCATTCGATCGTTAAAAAAATATTATTACATAATCAGTAATCACTAGATAACCCAGTGTCCCTCATTCTCTGGGCACGGCTTCTGGTACAAATCTCATGTATGTGTCAATCACATACCAGCCTAACCCACAATGGATGATACCATCATTATTTACGTAACGAAATAAGTAAAGAATTGCATAGTCCTGTATACTTAACTTTCATACAATGGAGGCAAACTCCAGCGATGGTCAAGGAAGTATTACTAAGATAATTAAATAATGCCACACGATAAACTCCCAGGGAGGATGGCCAGACACCAGCCATGAAGTACCACATCTTCATCTATTTAAATGATTAATATATAAGGAAAAATAATTGAACAATGACATGGTGGTGCATACTTAAATCCCACATGGAGAAGTCAGACTCTTTGTGGAATAATGATTTATTTAAAAACTTAAATTGACAATCACTTAATTGGCCTTTTATGTTAACTCTGACAAGATGGCACCAAACTCTTGAACCTATGGCTGATGTAATTATGTATTTCAATAACTAAATAATCAAGTAATGAGATGATGTTACATCATCAACTGCTAAAACCTGACTCCAAAAGGCTCTTATGGTCCATAACATCACATTTACATTAAATATTTTAATTAAATGATGGATTATTATTTAACTACCTAATTTTACAGTTAAATAAGTCAGTGTAGTATTAGATGATGTGATGGTCTGGCATGATTGACTCCCATAAAGACGCTCAAAACTCCAGTGATCACTGAATACATAATGATAGATTTTCATAATTAAATGAATAAAAATTATACAAGTGGATGGTGTTTTATTCGTGACCCCTATGAGATTGCTCAATACTGAAGAGTCATTGAGTTCTTAATCATAGATTTGAACAAAAAAAATGAATGAATAATGAGACAATTTCTCATAATTAACCCCTAGAGAGATAACAAAATGATAAATAAATAATTAATTCACAGGAGACAATTAACAACAACAAGGTGGATCCAGACTCGACCCTTCCTGGAGTAGAAAAAGACAGATTTGAGTAATGAAATAATCAGATAGATAGATCGTCTGTGACACTTGAATGATACAAGATGGCAGCAAACTTCAGGGTTCACAGTTTATATAATGAAAGAATATAATAATTGCACCTTCACATATGTAATTCGTTGAAATTTTTTGTATCACCAATTCCTGGGCAGACATGCCAAACATGATAAAGTAAGCTGTCATCACGGATTTTTAAAATTCCATAAGTTAACAATCAGACATGATAAAGTAAGCTTCCATCACAGATTTTTATAATTCCATAAGTCAATAATCAGATAATCATACTGTCTTGCCAGATGAAATATGCTGGCCTTACATCATCACCAGGGTCTCAATCTCGGTTGTGGTACATCAGACCTGAGATGATGGGCTTATACCTGGCGTAGCAGTAGTAGCTAAAATGTTGATATCACCTGAAAAGATGGATGCAGCAGGAGCATGACCAGCAGAGCTGAGAGGGAGCAGTTCTTCCATGATCTGGGTCATCATCCTTTTGCGAGGTCTCGATGATGGAGTAAACTCCCTTGTGCCACTATTTCTTCTAATCGTAGATCACAACCAATCTTCAGATGTGGAGGAATAACAGGGAGCCAAACACCCAGACCTCCAGGCCTGCCTTGGTGTAGTCTTTGTACTTTTCGGAGGGCACCATGGAATCTTCGTGACTCAATCATCCCCCATCCCTACTACTCTGGGGTATGCAAAGATCATTCAGGAACTGCAGTGTCCATGTCTACAACGCTCCTAACCTTGTCCCTGACAGATATTCGCACCCTAATCATAATTGATGATGTCATTGTCTGATGTTTAAATAATTTAAATAATTAGATAAGTCAGTAATAGCTAACTGTGACAATGAAGAGGTGATGTAGCATTTAACTGGCAGGGATAAGTGTCCAGACTCCAGTAAGGAAGGATGTCATCATCATCTATTGAAACAATTATCATAAAATGTGATGATATTGCATTTTAACATCCCAAGAGGGAGCTTTACAGGTCTCTTCATGGAATAGAGGATAATTGGCTTACATATGTATACAAATATTTATATTGTATTGGGTCTTAACATGAATTGTCAATTTAAATTAATTATGTAATTAGAGGATCTGTCGCACCAATTCCAGGTATTATGGATGATATAATCATTGTTTTATATAACTAAATAATCAAATAATGAGTTCATGTCACATCATCCACTTCCCTAAGGTGGCTACATTCCAGACTCGTGAACATTTTTGTCATGATTAATTCAAATATTTTAATTACATAATTAATATTTAGATGGTCAAAAATACTTGACTCCCATATCGTGGTACCATAATTCACTGATCATGGATAGTCAAATGTCCTATTTTTATAATTAACTAATAACATCATCAGTTGATGTAATGGTTTGCCATACTCGACACAATTGTCTCTCCATTGACTCCCACAAGATTCTGTGAAACTCCCCGGTTTATCCATTATTTAACCTTAGAGTTTAGTAGTAAAATGTGTCAATGATGAAATGTCATTGAGCAAGCAGGGTTTTAGAAGGTATCACATATTTAATGTTGGACAGCTTCCTCAAAAGAGATGGACTGCAATCCAATAATCCCTAAGTGTACTATAACACATGGATTATCATCATCCTGAAGGAAGTTAGCAATGGAAAACTCACCTTTTGATGAGTAATTGTGAGTCTTATTATCTTTTAATCCACAAGGTGGAATCAAAATTCAGGGTTCACAGTTTATATAATGAAACATTTTAATAATTACATCTTAAAATATAAATGTCGTTGAATTTTTTTGTATCATCATTTCCTGGGCAGAAATGCCAGGGATGATAATTGGAAAGTCCTGCATACTTAACTTTCATGAGATGGAACCAAACTCCAGTGATTGTCAAGGAAGTAATACTTAAATACGTAAATAATGCCTACCTGGGAGGAATGGCCAGACTCCAGTCATGAAGGACCACATATTCATCGATTTAAATAATAAATATATAATGAAAAATGATTGAATAATGACACGGTGGTGCATACTTTTGTCCCACATGGAGAAGTCAGACTGATCCCTATCTGGAATAATGATTTATTTTAAAAATTCAATTGATAATTAATTAGTTGGCATTTTATATTAATTCTGACAAGATGACACCAAAGTCGTAAAACTATGGCTGATGTAATGATCTATTTAAATAGCAAAATAATCAAGTAATGAGATGAGTTTACATCGTGAACTCCCAAAATCTGACTCCAAAGGGGACTTATGGACGATAACATCATCTTTATTTTAAATATGTTAATTAATGATGAATTATTATTTAATTTCCTAATTTTACAGTTAAATAAGTAAGTGTATATCAGATGATGCAATGGTCTGGCATGATTGAGTCCTAGAAGGAGGCTCAAAACTACAGTGATCGCAGAATTCATAATGACAGATTTTCATAATTAAATGAATAAAATTATACAAGTGGATTGATGGTGTTGTGTAGGTGACTCCTACAATATTGTTCAAAATTGAAGAGATCATTGAGTTTTTAATCATATATTTGAACAAAACAATGAATGCTGAGAGAATTTCTCCTAATGCAACCCTGGAGAGATAACAAAACGATATCAACATTGATTTAAATAAATAAATAACGAAATCACGAGACACAATTAACAACAACAAGGTGGATCCAGACTCCACTCTTCCTTGGGCAGAAAAAGACAGATTTGAATAATGAAATAATACGATAATTATATCGTCTGTCACACTTGAGTCACACAGGTGGCACCAAAATTCAGGGTTCACAGATTATATAATGAAACAATGTAACAATTACAACTTTAAATATGTAAGTCATTCAACTTTTTTGTATCATCAATTCCTGGGCAGACATGCCAGACATGATAAACATGCTGTCTTCCATAAGTTAATAATCCGATAACAATACTGTCTTGCCTGATGAACTGTTTTGGCTGACATCATCACCAGGGCCTGAATATCTATTGTGGTACATCAGGTCCTGAGATGATGGGCCCCTACCTGGTGTAGCAGCAGTAGCTAACATGTTGATATCAGCTGAAAAGATGGATGCAACAGGGGCATCACCAGCATAGCTGAGAGAGAGATGTTTTTCCCTGTTCTGAGTCGTCATCCTTTTGCCAGGTCTTGGTGATGGTGCCGACCTCCTAGCGCCACTCCTTCTTCTCATGGTAGATCACAACCGATGTGAAGATGTGGAGGAAGAGCAGGGAGTCAAACACCCAGACCACAGTGCCTGCCTTGGTGAAGTCTTTGTACTTCTCGGAAGGCACCATGGAATCTTCTGGAATCAATCATCCAGCATCCCTAGTATTCTGGGTGATGCATACATCATCAAGAATCCGCTGTGTCAATGTCTACGACTTTCCTAACCTTGTCCCAGACAGATATTTGCACACTAATCGTAATCGATGATGTCATTGTCTGCCGTTTAAATAATTTAAATAATTAAATAAGTCAGTCATAGCTAACTGTCACAATAAAGAGGTGATGTAGCAGTTAAGTGGCAGGGAAGAATGGCCAGATGCCAGTCATGAAGGATGTCATCATTGTCAATTGAAACAATTAATCATAAAATGTGATGATATGGCATATTAACTCCATAAGAAGGAACTTTACATGACTCTTCACGGAATAGAGGATTACTGGTTTACATGACTATACAAATATGTACATTATCTTGGGTCTTAACACGAATGGTCAATTCAAATACTTTAATTATGTAATTAGATGATCTGTCACACTTGACTCCACAAGATGGCACCAAATCCAGGTGTCACGGATGATATCATCATTGCTTTATATAACTAAATAGGCAAATAATGAGCTGATGTAACACCATCCATTTTCCTAAGGTGGCTCCAAACCAGACTTGTAAACAATGATATCATCGTTAATTTAAATAATTTGATTACATAATTAATATTTAGATGGTTTAAAGTACTTCACTCCCATATTGTGGAACAATAATCCACTGATCATGGATAATCTAATGTCCTATATAATAATTAATAATAACATAATCAGAGGATGACATGGTCTGCCATACTTGACACACGTTTTCTCCAACTTGACTCCCACAAGTTTGTGTGAAACTCCCCAGTTCATGGCTTATTTATGCACAGAATTGAGTAGTAAAATGTGTATATGCTGAAATGTCATTGGGTATGTAGGGTTTTAGAACATATCACACATTTGATTTTGGACAGCTGCCTCAAAAGAGATGAACTGCATTTCAATAATCCCTATGTCTACCTTAACACATGGATTATCACCAACCTGATGGAAGTTACCAAAGGAACACTCACCTTTTGATGAGTAATTGTGAGTCTTATTATCTTTTAATCCATAGTTTTACTTCTTAGAAGAGAGAGCATTCATAAACAGAAGTCTATGAACCGTTCATCCACAGACTGTATTCTCTGATATTATGTAATGTTGAATTGGGTAACCAGTAATAGCTCTAGGCCAACTTCCAGAGATTTGGTTATGACTTGGTTAGGGGAATCAAAAGCTGCCATTAAAAGTTGTAGGAGATAGTTATCTTGGGAGATTGTGGTGTCCTATGATAACACTTTATCGAAGCTGCTCTCTGGTCCTTGGCCCATGATATCAGGATACAGAATGCAAGCAGGGTTGCCCGGCAACATTTATGATCCAACATTCTGTCACAATCTAGTGCACCTCCCACTTGCTAAAATTAGCATACCCACCGTCGACTAACCTTACAGCCTCACTGATTTTCCTGATTTTCTCACAAGAACAAAAGAGGGATCTTTTTTTTTTTTTTTGAGTTGTACATATTTACCAGTCTCTCAAGCTACATATCCCTATAATGATATAAGCATGAAAACGAAAGCATCATTATGCCTTTCAAGCACAATGATGAGTATTTCAACCTATTTTCTATGCTTCAATTTTCTCATTTCCAGAATGCAAACAATACCATTAATCGCCTCTGCCATAATCCTTTCCTAAGTGTTGAAAATAAATTAAATCTCTCTTCATTCTGGTACCTTTAGAGCAGCTTGATCTCATTGTTTCTCAGAGTTGTTTTATTTGCACTTGGCTGATGATTAAGGATCTGAGTACTGTTTTATGGTCCTTTGAATCACTTTAGATTCCTCAATTGATAATTCTCTATTGACTCCTGAATCCCAATTTCTAATATGGTTATTTAGAGTTATTTGGAGGTGGAGGTTTGTCATGTTATCAGCCCGACAGAGTTCATTAGATAAGATTCTCTGATCATGAGATTATTAAATTTTTCAGTTTTTAAAATCGGTGTTGACTGTGTCCTTCATAGGTCAGCTCTATCGCAACTTCTCAAAAACTGATGATGCGAAATAATACAATTTTTTTCAATCATTTAATCATTCGATCTTTAAAAATCTATTATTACATAATCAGTAATCACTGCATAACCCAGTGTCGCTCATTGTCTGGGCACTGCTTCTGGTACCAGTCTCCTGCTCTGTCAATCACACAGGGGCCAAACCCATAATGGCACACGATTAATTCCCAGGGAGGAATAACCAGACTTCTGTCATGAATGACAACATCTTCATCAATTTAAATAAATAGTATGTAATGAAATATAATTGAATAATATTATGGTGCTGCATAATTAAATCCGACATGGAGAAGTCAACCCTTCTCTTCATGGAATACTGATGTATTTAAAAACTTAAATTGATAATTAATTAGTTGGTGCTTAATATTAACTCCACAAGTTGGCACCAACTTGTAAAACTATGGCTGATATAATGATCTGTTTCAATAGCTAAATAATCAAGTAATGAGATGATTTTACATCATCAACTCCCAACAACTGACTCCAAAAGGGGCCTATAGTCCATAACATCACCTTTATTTTAAATACAGTAATGAAATGATGAATTTTTATTTAATTTCCTAGTATTACAGTTAAATAAGTATGTGTAGTATTAGATGATATGATGGTCTGGCATGATTGATTCCCATAATGAAGCTCAAAACTCCAGCGATCACTGAATAAATAATGACAGATTTTCATAAATATATGAATAAAAATTCTACAAGTGGATGGTGTTTTACACGAGACTCCTATGAGATTGCACATGACTGGAGAGTTCATTGAGTATTTAATTACAGATTTGAACAAAAAAAAAATGAATGAATGAGATAATATCTCATACTTCTCCCCTAGAGGGATAACAAAATGATATCACCATTGATATAAATAAATAAATAATGAAACACTGGAGAAAATAGACCAGCATCTTCAACAAATGGTGCTGGAACAATTCGATGAGGGTGTGTAGAAGACTGCAGATAGAACCATTTGGGTCGCCATGCACAAAACTCAATTTCAAATGGATAAAAGTCCTCAACATCAATCCAGCCACCTTGAACCTCTTAGAAGAGAAAGTAGGAGGTACCCTTGAACAAACAGATATAGGAGACCACTTCCTGAACATAACTCCAGGGGCACAGACACTGAGAGCATCAATTAATAAAGGGTTCCACTCGAAACTTAGAAGCTTCTGTACCACAAAGTATAGAGTGGAGATGGCCAAACAGCAGCCCATGGACTAGGAAAGATTTTCACCTATCCTATATCCGGCGAAGGGCTGATCTCCAAAATATACAAACAACAAAAGAAACTGGTCAACAAAACACCAAATAACCCTATTAAAAATGGGGTACAGAACTGAAGAAAGAATTTTCAATAGAGGTAATCAAAAAGGCTGAAAGATACTTAAGAAAGTGCCCAACATCCTTAGCCATCAGTGAAAGGCAAATCAAAACAACTTTGAGGTAACATTTTACTCCTGCCAGAATGGCTAAAATTAGAAACACCAATGATGACTCATGCTGGATAGGATGTGGAGAAATGGGAACACTTCTCCACTGCTGATGGGAGTGCAAACTCGTACAGCAATTTTGGAGATCAGTATGGCAGTTCCTCAGGAAAATGGGAATTAGTTTACCACAGGACCCAGAAATCCCCCTTTTAGGCATATACCCAAAATGATCCTTATGCATGCAACAAAGACATCTGATCAACTATGTTCATAGAAGCACTATTTGTAATAGCAAGAACCTGGAATCAACCTAGATGCCCCTCAATTGAAGAATGGATAATCAAAGTGTGTCACATCTACACAGTGTAACTCTACTCTGCAGAAAAAAAAATAATGGTATCTTGAAATTCGCAGGCAAGTTGATGGCACTTGAAGAAACCACCCTGAATGAGGTAACCCAGTCACAAAAAGAGGAAAATAGTATGTCCTCACTCATATATCGATTTTAGACCTAGAGCAAAGGATCACCAGACTGTAATTCACAGCACCAAAGGAACTAGGATACAAGGTGTATTCTAAAAGATTCATATAAAGTCCCTCACAGAACCGGGAAGGGACAAGTTGCCCAGAGCACGGGGGAAGTAGGGGGCAGTGAATGGAGAGAGAAGTAGGAGAATGCAAGGGAGAGGAAAGGAAATCATGTGCGATTAGGAATATTGAGCCTTGTTAGTAATAGAAGACAGGAAGTACAGAAAGATAGAGAGAGAGAGAGAGAGAGAATGAGAGAGAGAATGAGAGAGATAGAATATAAAAGAAGGAACCAATATTGGTTTGAAGATAAAATTGAACATAAAGAAAGGTCTAGAGAACTACAAAAGTACTGCCAACTAACAATTTGAGCATCCGTGGAAAGGCTACCATAAATGCTCTTCCCGGATAGTTGTAGGGAGCCGTCCTGGCATTCTCCATTACAAGATGGCGCCTGCATCTGGCTGGCGATGAGAGTAAACAAGTCAGTGCGCAGGTGCAGGGTGATTTTCCCTCCCTTGGCCTCTGCCTCTCCCGTGGCGTCATATGGGCCGATGGGCTGCAGCCAATCAGGAGTTGACATGTCCAAGGCGAAAGTTGTAAACCTATATAAGGGTTGTGTTTTTGATGTTTGGCTTCTCTGCTCTGTAAGCTTATGCTCTCCCTCTCAAGATGCATTAAAGCTTTACTGCAGAAGGATCCTGAGTATGCCGTTCTTGCTGGCGAGACGGTAGCACGGGACAGATAGTGAGATCAATAACTAAGTTATCCATGGAGCCCTCATCTAATACCTGTTGGAATCAGGAGCAAACACCCATACATAATCACTGAGTTGAACTAGAACCCAGATGCAGATGGAGAGGAAAATACCAGGCTGCAGAAACAAATAGAGACAGCTTAACTGAATGGAGGAGCTAAGAGGCCCCCAGACTGACAGCTGGGATTCCAGCATGGGACTGACTCAGGGCTCCCTGAATATGGGTCTCAGCCAGATGGACTGAGCAGTTTAAGGGACCTCAGACGGTGGAGCCATGATATATCCCTGGTGCACAAAAGGACCTTGCGAACACATCCCCCATGAAGGGAAAACTGCCTTAATCTAGAGACAGGCGAGAAGCCCTAGTCCCAACTTCACCTGAACACTCAGATCTCCATGACCCCAACTGGATGGCATTCCCCAATATAGGGAAATGGGGTGGGGGGATTGGAGTGGAGGGTGGTTAAGGTGCATGTGAGAGGGCAGAGTGTAAAGGTGAGAGAGGGATGGAGGGAGAGAGGGAAGGAGGGAGGGAGAGAGAACTGAGATCAACATGTAAAATAATAAGATAATAAAAAACAAAAACTAGTGATCAGATGGTGGATGCTTTTGTATCTGCCCCACTCCCATGTCGATCCTATAATGTCAGATTTTAAAGGGCAGAGTCTAAACTGAGGTGAATTCAGTGGAGGGCTTGCTTTAGGTACCCTGAGGTTGGGGAATGGTATGATGCTACCTGAAACTCACTGTTATGGCTGAAACTTCACTAAACCCTCCTCCACCTACTCCAGAAACAGATGCTGGAGGTCTCCAGACTCGAAGCTAAGGGGAACTTCTCCATCCACCCCTCCTGCAGAGTCCACTAAAACCTGAATCCCCCACTCCACATTGTCCCTTGCCAGCAGGAGGAAGCCAGACTCAGACCAATGTGCACACAGACAGTGACTCAGGGTTGTTTATGTGGAAGCCCTAATGGCATTGTGAAAATACAGAGTTCATTAAAATCATGGCTATTGTTACTGATGTGCTAGGGTGGAATCCAGATTTTCATATGGAGATTAATTCACCTGAGTATGTAAATTACAAGGGTAGATGAGATTCCTTACCAATCTGCATAACACTTGGTGGTATACCTCCAGATGGTTGTTTGCATGTCAGCTATAGAAGTTTCCACACTGATACTCCTGAAAATAAGCATGTTACAGATAAGAGTCCAAAACTGTGGCCTATGTGGCAACTACAAATTGCTACTTTGGGGCACTATAATTTTAATGTCACTATGATAATAAATCAGCCATTGCCTTCTAGATTGCCATATTGCTTGGTAAAATACAAAAAAGTTTATGGGAAGAAAATGAAGATCAGATGCCTAACTGGCTTCATTGTGGGTTTCCTCACACTGGAACAAGGTTTTCTCCATTGGCTTCAGGAGAAATTATCTGGGATTTTTCTGTACCATCACCTGATCATGGATATTCTGGCTACCTTAAGGATCATTTTGCTCAATTTGGAGGATACACTCCTCAAAAAACGAGCCCATAAGGAGATGGGTATCACCTGTATGGTATTTGTAAAAACTGGATGGGACATATGGGAATCCTCAGCCAGATCTGTTCAGGTTAGTTGCAGCAGCCAATGTTATAGGAAAAAAAAAAGGCTTCCAAGTCCATAGCTTGTCTCTCTTACCCCTATACATTAATGTTTGGACATAACCAATTCGTGCTTATCAAGAAAGAAGGGGACTCATTTTTTGTTGAGTGTCGATCCTGCATATTAACTAATTGTGTACAATAAGGTTATGATAAACCTTTTCAACTATATTGATTGTTAAAAGGCCTGCTTATGTGATTTGGGTGATTTGCCAGTAGATTTGGGTAACGATACTTGGTATGATAATTTGGCGATAAACATGTTTAGCAAAATTAATGAATTGATTAGGCCAAAAAAAAATTGTTGCCTCGTTAATTGTAAGAATGACAGCACTGATACCATTTTGACTTCTTTTGCAGTGTCAACAACAGAATTAGTAAAGGAAATGCAGACAGCTTCCTTTGTGAATGACATGCATAGGAATGTCTCTTTTATTTTGTCAGAACAGAGGTTAATAGATCTGAAATTAGAAACTAGATTAAATGCTTTAGAAGAGGCAATGATAGAAATGGGCCCAGACATACAAAATCTTAAGACTCAGTTAGCAACTAAATGCCATGCAGAGTTTAAGTATATCTGTGTTACACCTCTTCGATACAACTCTTCCTCTAATTGGAAAGAGACTAAGGCACATTTCTTGGGTGTATGGGAGGATAGCAATTTAACCTATGATATCAAGGCATTGCAAGAGGAAATTACGGTTATGAGTCAGAGAAAGATAGGTACTTGAGACATTTCATGCCTAGCATCAACAGTTTTATAAAATCTAAGATCCCTGAATCCATTAAGCTGGACTCAGTATTTTGTTTTCCTAGGAATTGGAGCTGCTATTTTATTTATAGTGTGTTTGGCCTTTCCTATTCTTTTCAGAATAGCACTTCACTCCATCAGAACACTCCAGCGAGATTTCCAGCTGTTCTGTTTAAAAAATTAAAAAGGGGAAACTGCCACACCAGGCCCAGTGGAGACAGTGTAGCAATGGCTGAGAGAAATCTCAATGTCTACCTGTCCAGAGGTTCACACCAAACCTGCTTATGCCTCCTGGGGAAAAGTGGTTCAGGACCCTGCAGGTGATTGCCCAACTGCAGTCTAGAACATGTGCTAGGTGTTGTGCTATGCTAGCTTTAACTCTTTTGGTCATAGGTGCTTTGGACTATCGCTCCATTGTTAATTCAGAGAAGCCCAGAAAACACTTAGATATAGTTTCAGGGACAGAAAGAGATACAGACCAGCCTTCAGCTACAAATCCCAGGTCACCAGTGGAGACTTCAGGTGTCAGTCTAAGGCCTAATAAATTAACATACCTAAAGCTATAGGAATTTTGCCCAAAAGATGACCCTGCCTAATTAGACAGCCCAAAGCAAAGCTGTTGTGGGGTTTACTACTGAGTTTTTAGGGCCCCTGAATCAATAAAACAGTACAAGTGTTCTTATCAATGCTGTTAAAAGTTTACTGACCAGAGACAATGATTATTCTCTAAACTAAGTAAATCAAATCCCTGGTAACCTGACAACAAGCAGGCCAAAATAAAAATGATATGTTTTTATGATCTCATGCTCCAAAATAATTGCTGACATTTCTATAGTATGTCTATAAATATTAAACTGTGGCCAAAGATCTGTTTCTTGAACTTTCTGCATAAAAAACCTGTTGCTCTGAAGTAAAAATCGCAGCAGTTGCAAACCTCCTCGAGTGTGATTATGTCTGTTTGTCAAGCCGAAGCCACTCCTGACCTATTCATCGAAGTCTTAGTCTCCCCAAAGCCCCGTTGCCCACTGAAAGGTCTGCGGGAAATGAATAAAAATTAAAGAAGTGGATGGTGTTTTATGCGTGAAGCCTAAAAAATTGCTTAATACTGAAGAGACTTTGAGTCCTTAATCATAGATTTCAACAATAAAATAAATGAATAAAGAGATAAGTTTTCATAATTCACCCCTAAAGAGATAACAAAATGATATCAACATTGATTTAAATAAATAAATAAATGAATATTGAAATCACAAGAGACAATTTACACCGAGAAGGTGGACCCAGACAGATTTGAATAATGAAATAATCAGGAAGTAGTACTTAGATAATTAAATAATGCCACGCGATTAACTGCTATGGAAGAATGGCCAGACCCAAGTCAAGAAGAACACTGTCTTCATTGATTTAGGTAATTAATATAAAATGAAAATTTATTGAATAATGACATGGTTGTGCATAAATAAATCCCACATGGAGTAGTCAGACTGATCTCTTCCTGGAATAGTGATGTTTTAAAAAAAATTAAATTGATCATAAATTAGTGGGCATTTTATATTTATGTTTATATTAACACTGGCGAAATGGCACCAAAGTCCTTAACATATCGCTGATGTAAAGATCTCTTTATATAGCTAAATGATGAAGTAATGAGATGATGTTACATCAACTTCAAAATCTGACTCCAAAAGGGACTCATGGTCCATAACATTACCTGTATTTTAAATTCATTAATTAAGTGATGAATTATCATTTAATTTCCTAGTTTAACAGTTAAGGAAGTAAGTGTAGTATTAGATGATGTGATGGTCTGGCACGATGGACTCCCCTAAGGAGGCTCAAAACTCCAGTGATCACTGAATACATAATGACAGATTTTCATAATTAAATGAATAATCTTTAAACAAGTGGATGGTGTTTTATGCGTGAATCCTAAATGATTGCTCAATACTGAAGGGTCATTGAGTTCTTAATCATAGATATGAACAAAAAATGAATGAATAAAGAGATAATTTCTCATAATTATCTCCTAGAGAGATAACAAATCGATATCAACATTGATTTAAAGAAAGAAAGAAAGAAAGAAAGAAATCACAAGAGACAATTTAACACCAACAAGGTGGGTCCAGACTACAGATTTGGGTTAAAAACTTGTACATTTTTCTTCTGTCAAGAGCGATCCATGTATAAATTGGTCAGTGGTGCCTTAGGCCTGATGAAACACCCTTCATATTTACACTTCAATGACACCCAATACAAATCATAAAACTTTGAGTTTGTGACTAAACAGCTGGTTGTCCATGCTCTATTAGCTTATCAGAACTTGATTAAAAGTTAAGCTGTGAATTTTTATATTATAAATTAATTTTTTATAGCTTTAAGAAGTATATGTCTTGGGCTAGAGAGATGTGGCAGAGGTTAAGAGTACTAGCTTCTCTTCTAGAAGTCCTGAGTTCAATCCCCAGCAACTACATTGTGGCTCACAAATATTTATAATGTGATTTGGTATCCTCTTTGGGTGTTCAGACATGTATGCAGGCAGAACACTGTATGCATAATTAATAAATAAATGTTCAAAAAAGATTTATGTATCTTTATATTTTTAAATACTTATTTAGGAGCCATACTAAGGCTGCCTTTACTGCCAAGCTCACAAAGTTTTGGTTAGCTGAGACATCAATAGAATTAGAGATCTGAGAAGCATAAATTATATGTTACTTTTGAATCTATAAAAAGAAATCACTGGGACCATTCCTTATATTCTTAGCCATAACAAATTTTCTATGGCATTGAGGGGAGAAATTTTTCACCAAGTACATAATAATAATGTGAGAGGTGTTTTTTTTTTTTTTTTTTTTTTTTTTTTTTGTTATTTTTTCCTGTGGAACCTGGAATTGGAAAAGTCTGAACTTATTTTGTCTAGGCAAAGGTGCAGACAATTTTCCAGTACCCTGCAGCCTCTACACAGTCCGAGCTGGGTCCTATCATGCTGCAGGCATTGTGTTTCAGCATCTTGCTCCATGGTCAGTGTCATCACAATCCATGCTGCCCCACAATGTTCTTTAGAGACCTTTGATCATTGTTAGGTTCTGTGATTCTTTGTCTGAAATTATTACAGCTTTTTAGTTAATATTTAAAAGCCTTATTCTACAGATCTCTGTAGTATTAGAAGTCTTTCTAGGTAGATCTTAATGGATAACTTGGTTTTCAGTTACTCGATTTAAAGTTAAACTTTTAGAATATGTATAGGAGACAGAGTGAGGTTTATTCCTATTATTAATCATTAATACTTAGTTTGAATATAACCAAAAGTTAATCTAATTTTTGTTTTAGCTCTATTCTTGCAATAAACAGGTTTCTAACAGGAAACACTGATAGAACTTTTTAGCAAGTACATGTATTTTTTCTTGAGAGAAATAAACAGAACTTTTAAACCATTAACCTGATACTTAGTTTGACTATAACCAAAAGTTTATCTATAAGGATGGTTGGTAACTTGTGTTTCTTAACATTTTCTAATAGTTACCAGATTTTATAAAACTCGAACTTTGCATTGTCAGTTTTAGCTTTAAAAATACTGATTTTAATTTGAAACTCCTTTTAGGAAAACATAAAACAGCTATGTGATTCAGTTCATCTAACTAACTTATGCTTACCAAATTTAGCAAAAACAAGGATGGATTGCCCTCTGTATCATAAAAAAATTAGCTTCTCAAATTTTGGTTAGTATATACAGTGTATGGCTATGATCTTAAATTTTAGCCCTTTAAGTACAAATATTAACAATGTAATAAAGCACACATATAATGTAACATTCTGAATTTAAACATTTAAAATTGTTTTATAAAAAAAATTAATCATCCTGTAATGGCTTCTTATAATATCAAATAATTTTAGCACAATTTATGTCTTTAAACCCATTGTCACCTTGGTTCCTGTTAAGTGTATGTTAATTTCCAGTGTTAATAATTGTAACTTTTTAATTAGTTTCAATTTTTAACAGCTTTCGACATAAAACAGAATTAATGTCATCTACATTAAAAAGACATCTGATTTTCTGATAATCTGCATTTAATAACGAGCACTCAGAGGTAAATTTTGAGCTGAGGGCTGTTAACATTAGACAGCAAAAACGTTTAAACCATTTTTGTTTTAGCTATATTCTTGTAATAAAACAGGTTTTTAACAGGAAACACAGATAGACCTGTTTAGCAAGTACATATATTTTTCCTGAGAGAAATAACCGGAAATTTTAAACAATTAACCTAGTATGGTCAAAATTTTTAACTCATATTACTAATCTTAAATTTATATTTGTAGATATGAGAGCCCACAGCAATCAGTTTTCATCTTGTTCTTACTTTTTTATGACTTTTCTTTGAACCCCTATATCTTTTTACGTTACCTGTAGTCTCTTTCTCTGATTTTCTCAGACATTCCTAGTGTAGAAAAATCTCTCCTTTTCTCTTTTTCTTTTTCTTTTTTCTGATCAGTGACTCTTACTCAGAGGTACATGCCTGAAGTGAACATCTTATTTATTTAATTCCTGACAGTACCTTCTTACATTGGTGCTTTCCCCTGAGCCTCTCTGCAACTTCTGCTCTCTTAACTGTTGGGTCCTTATTCGGATTATGCGGGGTACACCAGCTCTCCTTTTATGTTATCTTTCATTATTATAATTTTATTTTTATCTCTTTTTGACTCTTACGGATCTGGCCAAGCCTTTTTTCCGGTTCTATGTTTTATTGCCCAGAGAAGTGGAATCATACTCATAACACCTGAAGTTCCTTTTGATGTTCTCTGTGCAGCTTTGATGAGTTGCATTGACCTATAAATCTACAGGCCTTTTGACCTGTCTACTAGACCACTGTTATCTTATTTTGACTTCTTTGCTTCAGACTGATTGTAACAAGTCTGCACATACCCATCACATATATTTACCATCTATTTTATTAGTTGTATTTTTTTAGTTGACATAAAAATCTTTACCAAAGTTAATTTCCGCAACACCCCCTTATCCTCCACCTCCCCACCATCACCCCCACCCTGTCCCTACAATCACAGTCACTGCCACTTGAGGAGAGGAGGGATGGGCCAGGGGCAACTTCGGTCATTTGCTGCTAGGGTTTCAGAATTCTCCTCTCTGACTGCCCAAAAGCTGGCCCAATGCACCTAGCCCATCAATAACCCAGCATGGCTCCTGGATGAGCATGGCTTAGGACTTCTGTACCAGGAAGAGCCTGGTGCTGTTTACCCTGGTGTTCTATATTACAAGCAGCCTGCACGTTCTTGGCCTGGGTGATTTTTCTGTTTGTTTTTGCTTTGATTTTTTAATATTCTAATTTATTTTTTATTTCACATGCCTATCCCAGTTCCCTCTCCCTCCCTCCCTCCATTCCTCGTCCTGCCCCCTCTCATGAACCCTGACCATCCTCCCGTCCATCCCGCCACCCCAATTCCACATGAATGGCAATGCCATCCTGGTGGGGTCACATATATCTGTCAAGTCAATTGAAGTAGTGGCTAGGACTTCTCTCCTGTTTCTAGGTTAAGGGAGTCTCTCCATGTGTCTGCAAGTTCCTTTTTTGCACTACAATACATCCTGGATCCACTCTCTAAGGTCCCCAAGACTGCGCAGTCCTTCTGGCTGAGACTCATATTCAGAGACACCTAAGTCAGTCCCATTCTGGATGCCAAGTTATCAGTGTATAGGCCTGTTATCTATTCCTTGTTCAGGTCATCTGTCTGTATGTTTCTACAACCTGGTCTTTTCCTCTCCCTTTGCATCTACATTCTAGTTCGACTCAGTGTTTAGGTATGGGTATTTGCTTCTGTTTCCAACAGTACTAGAGGAGGGTTCCCTGATGGTGAATAAGGTAGTTGTTGATCTCAGTACCCATGAAGGGAATTTATGGTAGCCTTTCCATGGTTGCTCAAATTGTTAGTTGGCAACAGGTTTGTAGGTCTCTAGACCTTTCTTTAGATTCAGTTTTCTCTTTAAACCACTAATGGCTCCCTCTTTTATGCTGTTTCTCTCTCTCCCTCTCTCTCTTTCACTCTCATTCTCTCTCTCTTCTGTCTTCTATTCCTACCCTGACTCAATCTTCATAGGATCACCTGCTTTCCTCCTCCCACTCTTTTTCTCCTAATTCTCTCTACATTCTGTGAACCCCCCCAACTTCGCATGTGCTCTGGGGGACTTCTCCTTTCAACCTTCTGTGAGGGACTTTATATGAATTTCTTAGAATACACCTTGTATCCTAGTTCCACTGGTGGTGTGAATTATAGGCTGGTGATCCATTGATCTAGCTCTAGAATCCATATATGAGTGAGTATATTCTGTGTTCATGTTTTTGTGATTGGGTTACCTCATTTAGAATAGATGGAGAGAACAAGATATTCAATGACAAAACCAGATTTTCCCAATATGTATCTACAAATCCAGCCCTACAGAAAGTATTGGAAGGAAAATTCCAACCCAAGGAAGGTAACTACGCCCACAAAAATGTAGGCAACAGATAATCCAACTACACCAGAAACCTAGGGTGAAGCAGAACAAATATATTCACAATACCACTGCCAAAAACAAACCTAAATCAAACAACCATCAACAATCAATGGTCCTTACTCACCCTCAACATTAATGGTCTTAACTCACCTATAAAAAGACACAGGCTAACAGAATGGATACGAAGACAGAATCCATCCTTCTGCTGCATACAAGAAACACATCTTAGCTCCAAAGATAGACATTACCTCAGGGTAAAGGGTTGGGAAAAGATTTTCCAATCAAATGGAAATAAGAAGCAAGCAGGCGTAGCTATCCTAATATCTAACAAGCTAGACTTCAAACCATAACTAGTCAAAAGAGATGAAGACGGTCATTTCATATTCATCTCAGGAGAAATCCATCAACACAAAGTCTCAATTCTGAACATCTATGCCCCTAATACAAAGCCACCCACATTCGTAAAAGAAACACTACTAAAACTCAAAGCTCATATAAAACCTCACACACTTATAGTGGGAGACTTCAATACACCACTCTCAACACTAGACAGGACCACAAATCAGAAACTCAACAAAGAAACAAAAGAATTAACAGAAGTTATGTCTCAACTGGGGCTAACATACATCTATAGAACATTCCATCCAAAGACAAAAGAATATACCTTCTTCTCTGCTCCACATGGAACCTTCTCTAAAATCGACCACATACTAGGAGACATAACAAACCTCAACAGATACAAGAGAATAGAAATAGTCCCCTGTATCTTATCGGACCACCATGCTTTAAAATTGGAATTCAACAACAATACAAATAGCAGAAAACCTGCAAACTCATGGAAACTTAACAATGTGCAATTGCACCACTCCTGGGTCAAAGAAGAAATAAAGAAAGAAATTAAAGACTTTCTAATATTCAACGAGAATGAGGATACAACATACCCGAACTTATGGGACACCTTGAAAGCAGTGCTACAAGGGAAGTTCATTGCACTAAGTGCCCATATGAAGAAAACAGAGGATAGTCACATAAATGAATTAACAGCGCAACTGAAAACCTTAGAACAGAGAGAAGCGAATTCACCCCGCAGGAGCAGACGCCAGGAAATAATCAACTTGAGGGCTGAAATCAACTAAATAGAAACCAGGAAAACAATACAAAAAATCAATGCAACAAAGAGTTGGTTTTTTGAGAAAATCAACAAGATTGATAAACCTTTATCCAAATTAACGAAAAAGCAGAGACAGAACATGCAAATTAACAAAATCAGAAACGAAATGGGGAACATAACAACAGACACAGAGGAAATCCAGACAATTTTCAGGTCATACTTCGAAAATCTGTATTCCACAAAAATTGAAAATTCAAAGGAAATGGACAAGTTTCTGGATAACTATCACTTACCAAAATTAAATCAAGAACAGACAAACAACTTAAATAGACCTATAACCCGAAATGAAATAGAAGCAGTCATCGAAAGCCTTCCAACGAAAAAAAGTCCAGGGCCAGATGGATTCAGTGCAGAATTCTACCAGACATTCAAGGAAGAACTAATACCACTACTCCTCAAACTGTTCCACAAGATAGAAACAGAAGGTTTATTGCCAATCTCTTTTTATGAGGCCACAATAACTTTGGTACCCAAACCTCACAAAGACACAACTAAGAAAGAAAACTACAGACCAATATCCCTGATGAACATCGATGCAAAAATACTCAATAAAATAATGGCAAACCGAATTCAAAAATACATCAGAGAAATCATCCACCATGATCAAGTAGGCTTCATACCTGGATTGCAGGGATGGTTTAACATACGAAAATCTATCAACGTGATCCACCATATAAACAAACTGAAAAAGAAAAACCATATGATTATCTCCCTAGATGCAGAAAAAGCCTTCGATAAAATTCAACACCCTTTCATGATAAAGGTATTAGAGAGGTCAGGGATAACAGGAACATACCTAAACATAATAAGAGCAATATACAGCAAACCAACTGCCAACATCAAACTGAATGGAGAGAAACTTAAGCCAATTCCTCTAAAATCAGGAACAAGACAAGGCTGTCCTCTCTCTCCATATCTCTTCAATATCGTACTAGAAGTTCTAGCTAATGCTATAAGACAACAAAAGGAGATCAAGGGCATCCAAATTGGAAAGGAAGAAGTCAAACTGTCTCTATTTGCAGATGATATGATAGTTTACATAAGCGACCCAATAAACTCTACCAGGGAACTCCTACAGCTGATAAACACCTTCAACAAACTAGCAGGATACAAGATAAACTCAAAAAAATCAGTAGCCCTATTTTTTTCAGACGACAAAGAGGCAGAGAAAGAAATCAGAGAAACATCACCCTTTACAATAGCCACAAGCAACATAAAGTATCTTGTTGTAACGCTTACCAAACAAGTAAAAGATCTATATAATAAGAACTTTGTGACTCTAAAGAAAGAAATTAAAGAAGATACCAGAAAATGGAAAGACCTCCCATGCTCTTGGATAGGTAGGATAAACATAGTAAAAATGGCAATCTTACCAAAAGCAATTTACAGATTCAATGCAATCCCCATTAAAATCCCACCACAATTCTTCACCGACCTTGAAAGGATAATAATCAACTTTATATGGAAAAACAAAAGACCCAGGATAGCCAAAACAACCCTATACAATAAAAGAACATCAGGAGGCATCACCATTCCTGACTTTAAGCTCTACTACAGAGCTATAGTTCTGAAAACAGCCTGGTATTGGCATAAAAATAGACAGGTAGACCAATGGAATCGAATTGAAAATCCTGATATTAATCCACGCACCTATGAACACCTGATTTTCGACAAAACAGCTAAAGTTATACAATGGGGCAAAGACAGCATCTTCAACAAATGGTGCTGGCACAATTGGATGAGGGTGTGTAGAAGACTGCAGATAGACCCATGTCTGTCGCCATGCACAAAACTCAAGTCCAAATGGATCAAAGACCTCAACATCAATCCAGCCACATTGAACCTCTTAGAAGAGAAAGTAGGAGGTACCCTTGAACAAATTGGTATAGGAGACCGCTTCTTGAACATAACTCCAGGGGCACAGACACTGAAAGAAACAATTAATAAATGGGACCTCTTCAAACTTAGAAGCTTCTGTAAGGCAAAGGACACAGTTGACAAGACCAAACGGCAGCCCACTGACTGGGAAAAGATTTTCACTAATCCTATATCTGACAAAGGGCTGATCTCCAAAATATACAAAGAACTCAAGAAACTAGTCAACAAAACACCAAATAACGCTATTAAAAAATGGGGTACAGAACTGAAGAAAGAATTCTCAATGGAGGAAATCAAAGAGGCTGAAAGACACTTAAGAAAATGCTCCACATCCTTAGCTATCAGGGAAATGCAAATCAAAACAACTTTGAGATACCATCTTACCCCTGCCATAATGGCTAAAATTGGAAACACCAGTGATGACTTATGTTGGAGAGGATGTGGAGAAAGTGGAACATTCCTCCACTGCTGGTGGGAGTGCAAACTCATACAGCCACTTTGGAGATCAGTATGGCGGTTCCTCAGGAAAATGGGAATTAGTTTACCACAGGACCCGGCAATCCCCCTCGTAGGCATATGCCCAAAGGATTCACATCAATGCAACAAAGACATCTGTTCAACTATGTTCATAGCAGCACTATTTGTAATAGCAAGAACCTGGAAGCAACCTAGATGCCCTTCAATTGAAGAATGGTTAATGAAGATGTGGCACATCTACACAATGGAATACTACTCTGCAGAAAAAAATAATGGTATCTTGAAATTCGCAGGCAAGTGGATGGCACTTGAAGAAACCATTCTGAATGAGGTAACCCAGTCACAAAAAGAGGAACACAGTATGTACTCACTCATATATGGATTTTAGACCTAGAGCAAAGGATCACCAGACTGTAATTCACAGCACCAAAGGAACTAGGATACAAGTTGTATTCTAAGAGATTCATATAAAGTCCCTCACAGAACTGGGAAGGGACAAGTCCCCCAGACCTCAGGTAAAGTGGGGGAGGACAGCTAATGGAGAGAGAAGTAGGAGAAAATGAGAGGGAGGAGAGGAAGGCATGTGCGACCAGGAGGATTGAGCCTGGTTAGGAATGGAAAATAGGAAAGAGAGAGAGAGACAGAGACAGAGAGAGAGAACATAAAAGAGGGAGCCAATATTGGTTTGAAGATAAAGTTGAACACAAAGAAAGGTTGAGGGAACTACAAGACTGCTCCCAACTAACAATCTCAGCTTCCGTGGAAAGGCTATCATAAATGCCCTCCGGAGAGTGAGATCAACAACTAACTTCTCCATGGAGTCCTCAACTAATGCCTGTTGAAAACAGGAGCAAACACCCATACATAAACACTGAGTCAAACTAGAACCCAGAAGCAGATGGAGAGGACAAGACCATGCGGTAGAAGTACATAGAGACAGCTTACCTGAACAAGGAGGAGCTAAGGGCCACTAGACTGATAGCTGGGAAGCCAACAGGGGTCTGATTCGGACCCCCCTGAATATGGGTCTCAGCCAGAAGGTCTGAGCAGTCTAAGAGACCTCAGACAGTGGAGCCAGGATGTATCCCTGGTGCACAAAAGGACTTTGCAAACATATCCCCCATGGAGGGATAACTGCCTTATTCTAGAGATAGGAGAGAAGCCCTAGTCCCTACTTCACAGGACCTGTCAGATCTACATGACCCCAACTGGATGGCATTCCCCTACATATTGTATTGTGGTGGGGGGTTGGGAGGGGAGGGTGTTTAGAGTGCATGGGAGAGGGTAGAGAGGGCAAAAGGGAGGGAAGGAGGGAGGGAGGGCTTGGGGGGAGGGAGGGAGGGAGGGAGAGGGAACTGGGATCGACATGTAAAATAATAATAAAAAAAAAGAATGGTTACTTCAAGAGCCATCTATTTGCCTGTGAATTTCAAGATTCCATTATTTTTTTTCTGCAGAGTAGTATTCCATTGTGAAGATGTGCCACATCTTCTTTATCCATTCTTCAATTGAGAGGCATCTAGGTTGCTTCCAGGTTCTTGCTATTACAAAAGATGCTGCTATCAACATAGCTGAGCAGATGTCTTTGTTGCATGGATGTGGATCATTTGGGAATATGTCTAAGAAGGGGATGGTAAACTAATTCCCATTTTCCTGAGGAACTGCTATACTGATCTCCAAAATGGGTGTATGAGTTTGCACTCCCACCAGCAGTAGAGGAGTATTCCCATTTCTCCCTGTCTTTTCTGGTATAAGTTGTCATTGGTGTTTCTAATATTAGCCATTGTGGCAGGAATAAGATGGTATCACAAAGTTATTTTGATTTGCATTTCCCTGATAGCTAAGGATGTTGAACACTTTCTTAAGTTTTTTTTTAAAGGTTTTTTGATTTCATCTATGGAGAATTATTTCTTCAGTTCTGTACCACATTATTTAATATGGTTGTTTGGTGTTTTGTTGATTAGTGTATTGCTTTCTTTGTATATATTGCAGATCAGCTCTTTGTCTGATATAGTATGGGTGAAAATCTTTTCCTAGTCTGTAGGCTGCCATTTGGTCTTGTCCACTGTGTCCTTTTCCTTACAGAAGTTTCTAAGTTTGAAGAGGTCCCATTCTTTAATTTTTGCTCTCAGTGTCTGTAGTTTCTATTTCTAGTTGTATCTTTGTGTGGCCTGGATACCAAGGTGATTGTGGCCTCCAAAAAAAAAAACGTGTTTGGCGATGAACTTTCTGTTTCTATTGTGAGGAACAATTTGGGGAGTATGAGATTTAGATCTTCCTTGATTTTCCAGTAGAATTCTGGACTGAAGCCATCTGGCCCTGGTCTATTTTTGTGTGTCTGTGTGTGTGTCTGTGTGTGTGTGTGTGTGTGTGTGTGTGTGTGTGTGTGTGTTGGAAGGCTTTTGATGACTGCTTCTACTTCGTTAGGGTTTTCTAGGTCTATTTAAATTGTTTGTCTGTTGTTGATTTTATTTTGGTGATAATTATCAAGAAATTTGTTCATTTCCTTTGAATTCTCAAATTTTGTGGAGTACAGGTTTTCAAGGTATGACATGAATATTGTCTGGAACTCACAGTGGTCACACCTTTAATCCCAGCCCTAGAGAGGTATAAAAGGTAGAAGCAGGGGATTGAGGAGTCAGTCTCAGAATTCTCCAGCCCCTCCAAGGAGAGGAAGGTGTCTGAAACTTGGTGAGAGTTTGTGGAGACAGGAACAGAGCTTTCTTCCTGACATAAAGGTAAGAGGTAGTGGCTTGGCTTTCTCTGGTTCTGCTATGAAAATCTGTCATTATGTTTTCAGTGAACACTGGAGTTTTGAGCCTCCTTAGGGGAGACCGTTGTACCAGACAGTCACGTCATCTAATACTACACTTAATTCTTTGACTGTTAAACTAGGAAATTAAGTAATAATTCGTCATTTAATTGATGTATTTAAAATAAAGGTAATATTATGGACCATAAGTCCCTTTTGGAGTCAGATTTTGGGAGTTGATGATGTAATATCATCTCATTACTTCATAATTTAGCTATGTAAATAGATCTTTACATCAGCGATAGATTTAGGACTTTGGTGCCACAACGTCAGTGTTAATATAAAAGGCCCACTAATTAATTATCAATATAATTTTTTAAATTGATCATTTTTCCAGGAAGAGATCAGTCTGACTACTCCATGTGAGATTTGAGTATGCACCACCATGACATTATTCAATCATTTTATTCATTATTTAAATCGATGCAGATGTTGTTCTTCTTGACTGGAGTCGGGCCATTCCTCCATGGGAGTTAATCACGTGGCATTATTTAATTATCAAAGTACTACTTCCTTGGCAATCACTGGAGTTGGGTTCCATCATATGAAAGTTAAGTATGGAGGAATATCCAATTATTAACTCATTTGATTGCATAAGTAATGATGGTGTCATCCGTCATTTGGCTTCTGTGGGATTGACACAGCAGGAGATCGGTACCAGAAGCAGTGCACAGAGAATGGGGGACACTGCCTTGTACAGTTATTAGTGATTACATAACAGTAGATTTTTAACAATCGAATGATTACACGATTTTAAAAAAACTGTCCTGTTTCGCATCATCGGTTTCTGAGAGGTTGTAACAGAACTGACCCATGAAGGACACAGTGACCACCGATTTTAAAAATGGAATAACTGAATAATCTCCTGATCAGGGAATCTCATCTAATGAACTCTGTCGGGCTGATAACATGACACATCACCAACAATAAATCACTCTAAATAACCATATTAGAAAGTGGTGTACAGGACTTTATAGAGAACAGACAATTGAGGAATCCAAAATGACTGAAAGAAACATAAGACACTGCTCAAAATCCTTAATCATAAGCCTAATGCAAATCTAAACAACTCTGAGAAACCATGGCATAAAGCTCCTCTAAAGGTAGGAGAATGAAGAGGAGTTTATTTTATTTTCAATAAAGGGAAAAGAGGCGATTAATTGTATTGTTTCCATTCTAGAAATTAGATAATTGAAGCATAGAAAACAGTATTAAAATAGTCAACATTGTACTTGAATGGCACAATGATGATTTCGTTTTCGTGCTTATGTCACTATAGGCATGTTGTAGCTTGAGAGACTGGTAAATATGTAGAACTCAAAAGAAAGAGCTCTGCCATGTTTTTGTGAGAAACTCGGTGAGGATGTAAGGTTAGTTCATTGGTGGGTATACTCTTTTTAGCATGCGGGAGGGGCACTAGAATGTGACAGAATGTTGGTTCATAAATGTTGCCTGGCAACCCTGCTTGCATTCAGTATCTTGGTAACATGGGCCGAGGATCAGAGAGCAGCTTCGAGAAAGTGTTATCATGGGACATTACAGTCTCCCAAGATAACTATCAACTATACTTTTAATGACAGCATTGGATTCGCCTAAGCAAGTCATAGCCACTCCTCTGGAAGTGTGCCTACAGCTTTTACTGGTTACCAAATTCAAGATTACCTAATCATCAGAGAACATATTCTGTGGAGAAACAGTACATAGTCTTCTGTTTATGAATACTCTCTCTCCTAAGAAGTGAAACAATGGAACAAAAGATAATAAGACTCACAATTATTCATCAAAAGGTGAGTTTGCCATTGTTGACTTACTTCAGGAAGGTGATAATCCATTTGTTAGAGTAGACTTAGGGATTGTTGGATTTCAGTCCATCTCTTTTGAGGCAGCCGTCCAACATTAAATATGTGATATCTTCTAAAAACGCTGCATACACAATGACAGTTCAGCATTTAAACATGTTACTACCCAAGTCTGCGATTAAATAAGGGATGAACATGGGAGTTCCCACAATCATGTGGGAGTCAACTGAGACTCAATTGTGTGGAGTATGGCAGACCATTTCATCCTCTGATTATATTTTTATTTGATTATTAAAATAGGACATTAGATAATCCATGATCAGTGGATTGTGGTGACGTGATGTGGGAGGCAATTATTATAGACCACCTTAATGTCAATTATGTAGTTAAAATATTTAAATTAATCACGACAGCATCGTTCATGAGCCTGGTTTGGAGCCACCTCAGGGAAGTGGCTGATGTTACATGAACTAATTATTTGATTATTTAATTATATAAAACAATGATTATATCATCCATGACACCTGGAATCTGGTGCCACCGATCATCTAATTACATAATTAATGCATTTAAATTGACAATCTGTGATAATCCCCAAGATAATGTAAATATTTGTATAGTAATGTAAACACCATTCCACCATTCCATGAAGAGACCTGTAAAGCTCCCTCTTGTGGAGTTAATGTGCAATATCATCACATTTATTGATTCATTTATTCAATTGATGATGATGACATCCTTCATGCCTGGATTCTGACCATGCTTCCCTGCAAGTAAAATGCTACATCACCTATTTATTGTTACAGTTAGGTATTACTGACTGATTAAATTCTTTAAATTATGTAAACGACCGACAATGACATCACCGTTTACGGTTAGGGTGCAAATATCTGTCAGGGACAAGGTTAGGAAAGATGTAGACATGGGCAGAGCATTTTCTGAATGATCTATGCATCTCCAGAATACGAGGGATTCTGGGTGATTGAGTCCAGAAGGTTGCACGGTGCCAACCGAGAAGTACAAGTCACGGTGGTCTGGGTGTTGACTACCTGTTATTCCTTCACATCTTCACATTGGTTGTGATCTACCATGACAAGAAGGAGTGGCACTAGGAGGTCGGCACCATCACTGAGACCTGGCAAAAGGATGACGACTCAGAACACGGAAAAACATCTCTCTCTCTCAGCTATGCTGGTGATGCCCCTGCTGCAGCCATCTTTTCAGCTGTTATCAACATTGTTGTTACTACTACTGCTATGCCAGGATTGGGCCCATTGTCTCACGTCCTGAAGCACTACAACAGACATTCAGGCGCTTGTCATGATGTCATGCCAACGGAATTCATCAGGGAAGACAGTGTGATTATCTGATGATTAACTGATGGCATTTTAAAAATGCGCGATGACAAGATACAGTTTCATACCTGGTAAGTCTGCCGAGGAATTGATGTTACAAAAAAAGTTCAACGGCTTACTTATTTAAAGATGTAATTATTAAATACTTTCATTATATAAACTGTGATCCCTGACTTTTGGCGCCACCTTGTGTCACACTCAAGTGTGACAGACTATCTAACTATCTGATTATTTCATTATTCAAATCTCTCCTTTTCTACTACAGGAAGAGTGGAGTCTGGATGCACCTTGTTTGTGTTAAATTGTATCTTATGAATTCTTTTTCTTCCTTCCTTCCTTCCTTCCTTCCTTCCTTTCTTTCCTTCTTCCTTCCTTTATTTAAATCTATGTTGATATCATTTTGTTATCTCTCTGGGGATGAATTATGAGAAACTATCTCTTTATTCATTCATTTTTTTTGTTCAAATCTATGATTAAGAACTCAATGTTTCTTCAGTATTGAGCAGTCATTTAGGCTTCACGTATAAAACACCATCCACTTGTTTAATGTTTATTCATTTAATTTTGAAAATCTGTCATTATGTATTGAGTGATCACTGGAGTTTTGAGCCTCCTTAGGGGAGACCGTTGTACCAGAAAGTCACGTCATCTAATACTACACTTACTTCTTTAAATGTTAAACTCTGAAATTAATTAATAATTCATCATTTAAATTACGTATTTAAAATACAGGTAATGTTATGGACAATAAGTCCCTTTTGGCGTCAGATTTTGGTAGTTGATGATGTAATATCATCTCATTACTTCACCATTTAGCTATGTAAATAGATCTTTACATCAGCGATAGGTTTAGGACTTTGGTGCCATCTCATCAGTGTTAATATGAAAGGCCCACTAATTAATTATCAATATAATTTTTTAAATTCCTCATTATTTCAGGAAGAGATCAGTCTGACTACTCCATGCGAGATTTAAGTATGCACCACAATGACATTATTCAATCATTTTTCATTATATATTCTTTATTTAAGTCGATGCAGATGTTGTTCTTCTTGACTTGAGTAGAGCCATTCCTCCATGGAAGTTAATCACGTGGCATTATTTAATTATCTAAGTACAACTACCATGACTATCACTGGAGTTTGGTTCCATCTTCTGAAAGTTAAGTAATAAGGACTATCCAGTTATTAACTTATTTGATTTTGTAAGTAATGATGGTGTCATCCATCATTTGGCTTTTGTGGGACTGACACAGCAGGAGATCGGTACCAGAAGCAGTGCCCAGACAATGGGGGACACTGCCTTATACAGTGATTGCTGATTAGGTAATAGTAGATTTTTAACAATCGAATGATTACACGATTTAAAAAAAAAAACAGTTACTGTATCGCATCATCGGTTTCTGAGAGGTTGCAAAAGAGTGGACCCATGAAGGACAATGTGGCCACTGATTTTATAAATGGAATAACTGAATAATCTCCTGGTCAGGGAATCTCATCTAATGAACTCTGTCGGGATGGTAACATGACACACCACCAACAATAAATCACCCTAAATAACCATATTAGAAATTGGGTTACAAGACTTTATAGAGAACAGTCAATTGAGGAATCCAAAATGACTGAAAGAAACAGAAGACAATCCTCAAAATCCTTAATCATCAGCCTAATGCAAATCTAAACCACTCTGAGAAACCATGGGATTAAGCTCCTCTAATGGTAAGAGAATGAAGAGGAGTTTATTTTATTTTCAATAAAGAGAAAAGGTTTATGGCAGAGGCGATTAATTCTATTGTTTCCATTTGAGAAATTAGAAAATTGAAGCATAGAAAACAGGTTTAAAATACTCATCATTGTACTTGAATGGCACAATGATGTTTTCGCTTTTTTGCTTATGTCAATATAGTCAAATTGTAGCTTAAGAGAATGGTAAATATGTAGAACTCAAAGGAAAGAGCCCTGCTTTGTTTTTGTGAGAAACTCGGTGAGGATGTAAGGTAAGTTCATTGGTGGGTATAATCATTTTAGCACTAGAATGTGACAGAATGTTGGTTCATAAATGTTGCCTGGCAACCCTGCTTGCATTCTGTATCCTGGTAACATGGGCCGAGGATCAGAGAGCAGCTTCGAGAAAGTGTTATCATGGGACATTACAGTCTCCCAAGGTAACTATCTCCTAAAACTTTTCATGACAGCATTTGATTCGCCTAAACAATTCATATCCACACCTCTGGAAGTGTGCCTACAGCATTTACTGGTTACCAAATTCAAGATTACCTAATCATCAGAGAACGTCGTCTGTGGAGAATGAGTACAAAGTCTTCCGTTTATGAATACTCCCTCTCCTAAGAAGTGAAACTATGGAACAAAAGATAATAAGACTCATAATTATTCATCAAAAGGTGAGTTTGCCATTGTTGACCTCCTTCAGGAAGGTGATAATCCATTTGTCAGAATACACTTAGGGACTATTGGATTTCAGTCCATCTCTTTTGAGGCAGCCGTTCAACATTATATATGTGATATCTTCTAAAAACGCTGCATACACAATGACAGTTCAGCATTTAAACATGTTACTACCCAACTCTGTGATTAAATAAGGGATGAACCTGGGAGTTTCCCACAGTCCTGTGGGAATCAACTGAGAATCAATTGTGTGGAATATGGCAGACCATTTCATCCTCTGATTATATTTTTATTTGATTATTAAAATAGGACATTAGATAATTCATGATCAGTGAATATTATTGACGCGATGTGGGAGGCAAGTATTATAGACCATCTTAATATCAATTATGTAGTTAAAATATTTAAATTAGTCATTATAGCATCGTTCATGAGCCTGGTTTGGAGCCACATTAGGGAAGTGGATGATGTTACATGAACTAATTATTTGATTATTTAAATATATAAAACAATGATTATATCGTCCATGACACCTGGAATCTGGTGCCATAGATCATCTAATTACATAATTAATGTATTTAAATTGACAATCTGTGTTAATCCCCAAGATAATGTAAATATGTGTGTAATTATGAAAACCAAAAATTGTCTATTCGATAAAGATACCGGTTAAGCTCCCTCTTGTGGTGTTAATGTGCAATATCATCACAGTTTATGATTCATGGTTTCAATGGATGATGATGACATTCTTCATGACTGGAGTCTGGCCATATTTCCCTGCCAGGTAAATGCTACATCACCTCTTTATTGGGACAGTTAGCTATCACTGACTTATTTAATTCTTTAAATAAATTAAACGACAGACAATGACAACACCGATTATTATTAGGTTGCAAATATCTGTCAGCGACAAATTAGGAAACTTGTAGAAATGGGCAGAGCATTTTCTGAATGTCTATGCGTCTTCCAGACCACTAGGAATGCTGGAGAATAGAGTCCAGAGGATTGCATGGTGCCCTCCGAGAAGTAAAAGAACTTTACCAATGTCTGCATGGTGGTCTGGGTGTTCACTACTTGCTCTTCCTCCAAATCTTCACATGGGTTGTGGTCTACGTCTAGAAGATGTAGCGGCACTAGGAGGTCGGCACCATCACCGAGACCTGGCAAAAGGATGACGACTCAGAACACGGAAGAACATCTCTCTCTCAGGTATGCTGTTGATGCCCCTGCTGCAGCCACCTTTTCAGCTGATATCAACATTTTGGCTACTACTGATATGCCAGGAATGGGCCAATTACCTCAGTTCCTGCCGCAGCAAAACAGAGATTCGGGAACCGGTGTGGATGTCAGGCCAACAGAATTCATCAGGCAAGTCAGTATGATTATCTGACGATTAACTGATGAAATATTAAAAATCTGTGATGACAGTATCTGTTTTCATATCTGGCAAGTCTTCCCTGGAATTGATGATACAAAAAAGTTCAACGACTTAGATATTTAATGATGTAATTATTAAAATGTTTAATTATATAATCTGTGAACCATGAAGTGTGGTGACACCTTGTATGACTCAAGAGTGACAGAAGATCTAACAATCTGATGATTTCATTATTTAAATCTGTCTTTTTCTACTGCACGAAGAGTGGAGTCTGGAACCCCCTTGTTGGTGTTAATATGTCTCTTGTGATTTCCTTATTTATTTATTTAAATCAATGTTGATATCATTTTGTTATCTGTCTAGGGGTGAATTATGAGAAATCATCTCTTCATTCATTCATTTTATTGTTCAAATCTATGATTAAGAACTCAATGACTCTTCAGTATTGATCAATCTTTAGGTTTCGCGCATAAAACACCATCCACTAGTTTAATGTTTATTCATTGAATTATGAAAATCTGTCATTTTTAATTCAGTGACCACTGAAGTTTTTAGCCTCCTTAGGGTAGTCCATCGTTCCAGAACATCACATCATCTAATAGTACACTTACTTATTTACCTGTTATACTAGGAAATTAAATAATAATTCATCATGTAATTAACGTATTTGAAGTACAGGTAATGTTATGGACCCTAAGTCCCTTTTCGAGTCAGATTTTGTGAGTAGACGATGTAACATCATCTCATTACTTCATCATTTAGCTCTGTAAATAGGTCATTACATCAGCGATAGTTTTAGGGCTTTGGTGCCATCTCGTCATTGTTAATATAAAACGCCAGCTAATTAATTATCAATTTAATTTTATAAATAAATCATTATTCCAGGAAGAGATCAGTCTGACTACTCCATGTGGGATTTAAGTATGCACCACCATGACATGATTCAATCATTTTTCAATATATAATATTTGAATCGATGAAGATGTTGTTCTTGACTGGAGTAGGGCCATTCCTCCATGGGAGTTAATCACGTGGCAGTATTTAAACATCTAAGTACTCCTTCCTTGACAATCACTGGAGTTTGGTTCAATCTTATAAAAGTTAATTATGGAGGACTATCCAATTATTAACTCATTTGATTGCGTAAGTAATGATGGTGTCATCCGTCATTTGGCTGCTGTGGGAATGACACAGCAGGAGATCGGTACCAGAAGCAGTGCCCACAGAATGGGGGATTCTGCCTCATACAGTGATTACTGATTATGTAGAAGTACATTTTTAACTATCGAATGATTACACGATTTAAAAAAACTGTAATGTTTCGCATCATCAGTTTCTGCGAGGTTGCAACAGAACTGACCCATGAAGGACACAGTGACCACCGATTTTAAAAATGGAATAACTAAATAATCTCCCGATCAGGGAATCTCATCCAATGAACTCTGTCGGGCTGATAACATGACACATCACCAACAATAAATCACTCTAAATAACCATCTTAAAAAGCGAGGTACAGGACTTAACAGAGAACAGTCAATTGAGGAATCCAAAATGACTGAAAAAATCATAAGACACTGCTCAAAATCCTTAATCATCAGCCTAATGCAAATCTAAACAACTCTGAGAAACCATGGGATCAAGCTCCTCTAAAGGTAAGAGGATGAAGAGGAGCTTATTTTATTTTCAATAAAGAGAAAAGGACTATGGTAGACGCGATTATCAGTATTGTTTCCATTTGCGAAATTAGAAAATTGAAGCATAGAAAACAGGTTTAAAATAGTCATCATTGTACTTGAATGGCACAATGATGCTTTCGTTTTCATGCTTATGTCACTATAGGCATGTTGTAGCTTGAGAGACTGGTAAATATGTAGAACTCAAACGAAAGAGCCCTGCTTTGTTTTTGTGAGAAACTCGGTGAGGATGTAAGGTTAGTTCATTGGTGGGTATACTCCTTTTAGCATGTGGGAGGGGCACTAGAATGTGACAGAATGTTTTTTCATAAACGTTGCCTGGCAACCCTGCTTGCATTCTGTATCCTGGTAACATGGGCCGAGGACCAGAGCGCAGCTTAGAGAAAGTGTTATCATGGGACATTACAGTCTCCCAAGATAACTATCAACTAATACTTTTCATGACAGCATTGGATTCGCCTAAGCAAGTCATAGCCACTCCTCTGGAAGTGTGCCTACAGCTTTTACTGGTTACCAAATTCAAGATTACCTAATCATCAGAGAACGTAGACTGTGGATAAACAGTACATAGTCTTCCGTTTATGAATACTCTCTCTCCTAAGAAGTGAAACTATGGAACAAAAGATAATAAGACTCACAATTATTCATCTAAAGGTGAGTTTGCCATTGTTGACTTACTTCAGGAAGGTGATAATCCATTTGTTAGAGTAGACTTAGGGATTGTTGGATTTCAGTCCATCTCTTTTGAGGCAGCCGTCCAACATTAAATATGTGATATCTTCTAAAAACGCTGCATACACAATGACAGTTCAGCATTTAAACATGTTACTACCCAAGTCTGCGATTAAATGAGGGATGAACCTGGGAATTTCCCACAATCATGTGGGAGTCAACAGAGAGTCAATTGTGTGGAGTATGGCAGACCATTTCATCCTCTGATTATGTTGTTATTTGATTATTAAAATAGGACATTAGATAATTCATGATCAGTGGATTGTGGTGACGTGATGTGGGAGTCAATTATTACAGACCATCTTAATGTCAATTATGTAGTTAAAATATTTAAATTAATCAAGACAGCATCGTTCATGAGCCTGGTTTGGAGCCTCCTTAGGGAAGTGGATGATGTTACATGAACTAATTATTTGATTATTTAAATATATAAAACAATGATTATATCGTCCATGACACCTGGAATCTGGTGCCACAGATCATCTAATAACATAATTAATGCATTTAAATTGACAATCTGTGTTAATCCCCAAGATAATGTAAATATGCATGTAATTATGTAAACCAAAAATTGTCCTTTTCATGAAGAGACCCGTAAAGCTCCCTCTTGTGGTGTTAATGTGCAATATCATCATAGTTTATGATTCATGGTTTCAATGGATGATGATGACATTCTTCATGACTCGAGTCTGGCCATATTTCCCTGCCAGTTAAATGCTACATCGCCTCTTTTTTGGGACAGTTAGCTATCACTGACTTTTTTAATTCTTTCAATTACTTAAACGACAGACAATTCAAATATCTGTCAGCGACAAATTAGGAAACTTGTAGACATGAGCAGAGCATTTTCTGAATGTCTATGCGTCTTCCAGACCACTAGAAATGCTGGAGAATAGAGTCCAGAGGATTGCATGGTGCCCTCCGAGAAGTGCAAGATCTTTACCAAGGTCTGCATGGTGGTCTGGGTGTTGACTACTTGCTCTTCCTCCACATCTTCACATCTGTTGTGGTGTAGGTCTAGAAGATGTAGTGGTACTACGAGGTCGATACGATCACCGAGATCTGGCAAAAGGATGACAACTCAGAACATGGAAGAACATCTCTCTCTCAGCTATGCTGTTGATGGCCCTGCTGCAGCCATCTTTTCAGCTGATATCAACATTTTGGCTACTACTGCTATGCCAGGATTGGGCACACTATTTCACGTCCTTCCGCACTACAACAGAGATTCAGGTGCTTGTGATGAGGTAAGGCAAACAGAATTCATCAGGCAAGTCAGAATGATTATCTCACAATTAACTGATGGTATTTTAAAAAGGCGTTATGACAGCATACAGTTTTATACCTGGCAAGTCTGCCCAGGAATTAATGATACAAAAAATGTTCAACGGCTTACATATTTAAAGATGTAATTATTAAATTCTTTCATTATATAATCTGTTATCCCTGATGTTTGGCGCCACCTTGTGTGACTCAAGTGTGACAGACGTTCTAACTATCTGATTATTTCATTATTCAAATCTGTCTTTTTCTACTACAGGAAGAGTGGAGTCTGAATCCACCTTGTTGGTGTTAAATTGTACCTTGTGAATTCTTTCTTTCTTTATTTCTTCCTTTCTTTATTGAAATCAATGTTGATATCAATTTGTTATCTATCTACGGGTGAATTATGAGATATTATCTCTGTATTCATTCATTTTTTTTCAAATTTATGAGTAAGAACTCAATGTCTTTTCAGTATAGAGCAATCATTTAGGCTTCACGCATAAAACACCATCCTCTTGTTTAATGTTTATTCATTTCATTATGAAAATCTTTCATTATGTATTCAGTAATCACTGGAGTTTTGAGGCTCCTTAGGAGATAAATTTTTCTCTGCTCCACATGGAACATTCTCTGAAATTGACCATAGACTAGGCAACATAAATATCCTCACCTGATACAAAAATATTTGAATATTACCCTGAATCTAATCAGACCACCATGCTTTTTAATTGGAATTCAATAAAAACAACAACAAATCACAGAAACCCTACATACTCATGGAAACTGAATAATGCTCAATTTCAACATACTTGGGTCTAAGAAGAAATAAAGAATTTATGGAATTCCTAAAATTCAATGAGGTTGTGGATACAACATACATGAATTTATGGGACACTTTGAAAGCACTGCTATGAAGGAATTTGATTGCATTCAGTGCCCATATGAAGAAAACGGATGAGAGACACATGAGAGAATTAACAACACAACTGAATACCTTAGGACACAAATGAAGCAAACTCAACCCTCAGGAGTAGGTCCCATTATCAATTTTTAGGCTGAAAATAATAAAGTAGAAAACAGGAAAATGATCCAAAAAAAAAAAAAAAATCAATGCAATAACGATTTCCTTTTTTTTTTTTTTTCAGAAAAGTAACAAGGGAAACAAACCTTTATCCAAACTAAACAAAAAGCAAAGAGAGAACATGGAAATTAACAAAATCAGAAACAAAAAGGGGTACAGAACAATAGACACTGAGGAAATCCAGGCAATTTTCAGGTCATAGTTTGAAAACTAATACTCCACATAATTTGAAAATTCAAAGGTATGGACAAATTTCTGGATAACTATTACTTAACAAAATTAAATCAAGAATAGACAAGCAACTTATATTGACCTATAGCAAATAACAAAGTAGAAGCAATCTTACAAAGCCTTCCAACATAAAAAATCCCAGAGCCAGATATCTTCTTCAGTGAAGAATTCTACTGAAAATTCGTGGAAGAGTTAATATTAATACTCTTGAAACTGTTCCACACAATAGAAACAGATGTGTCATTACAAAACACATTTTTGAGGCTACAATCACCTTGATAACCATTCACACAAAGACACAACTAAGAGAAAATTACAGACCAATAACCCTCCTGCACATTGATGCAAAAATACGCAAGAAAATACAGGAAAACAGAATCCAGGAATATATCAGAAAAATCATCTCCTATGATCAAGTAGGCTTCTTCCTTGGGTTGCAAGGATGGCTTCACATATGAAAATATATCAAATATACCACTATATAAACAAACTAAAAATGAAAAATCACATGATCATCTCCCTAGATTTAGAAAAAACCCTTGACAAAATTCAACATCCTATCATGTTAAAGGTCTTGTAGAGATCAGGGATAACAGGAATTTTTAAAAACATAATAAAAGCAATATGTAGTAAACACAGAGCGAATATCAAGCTGAATGTAGAGAAGCTTAAGGCAATTCCTCTAAAATCAGTACAAAGACTAGGCTGCCCTCTGTCTCCATATATCTTCATTATTTTATTTGAAGTGCTAGCTAAAGACATAAGACAAGAAAAGGATATCAAGAGGATATAAATTGAGAGGAAGAACTCAATCTTTCTCTACTTTCAGAAGATATGATAGTTTACATAAGCAACCAGAAAACTCTACCATGGTACTCCTACAGCTGAAAAACACATTCAGC
Source organism: Phodopus roborovskii (assembly GCF_943737965.1). NCBI lineage: Eukaryota > Metazoa > Chordata > Mammalia > Rodentia > Cricetidae > Phodopus > Phodopus roborovskii. The sequence continues at coordinate 179,314 of NW_026125984.1, read as the reverse complement.
AATGTATCAGCATACAAGATAAAATAAAAAAAAAAAAAATCGTACCCATTCTATATTCAGACAACAAAGGGGCTAATAAAGAAATCAGAGAAACATCACCCTGTACAATAGCCGCAAACAACATAAAGTACCTTGGGGTAACACTTACCAAACAAGTGAAAGACCTATATAATAATAAGTTGTGTATTTTCAAAAAAGAAATTAAAGAAAACACCAGAAAATATAAAGATCTCCCAATCATATGGATAGGTAGAATAAACATAGAAAAAATGGCAATTTTGCCAATGGCAATCTACAGATTCAATTCAATATCTAATAAAATGCCAGCACAATTCTTCACTGACCTTGAAAAGATAATAATCAACTTTATATTGAAAAACAAAAGAACAAGAATAGTCAAAATAACCTGTATAATAAAGGAACTTCACGAGGCATCATCCTCCCTGACTTTAAGATCTACTACAGAGCTATAGTCCTGAAAAGAGCCTTGTATTAGCACAAAGATAGACAAGTAACTCATTGAAATTTAATAGAAAATCTTGGTATTATCCCACACACATAAGAGCACCTGACTTTTGACAAAACAGCTAAATATGTACAATGGGATAAGGAAAGCATCTTCAACAATTGGTGCTGTCACAAATGGATGATGGTATATAGAAGACTGAAGATAGATCTATGTCTATAGCCATGCACAAAACACAGGTCTAAATGGATCCCTCCATAAATCCATCCACACTGAACCTCTTAGGAAAAAAATTAGAGGTACTCATGAACAAATTGGTACAGGAGACTGCTTCCTGACAATAACTCCCGAAGCATAGACACTGAGATGAACAAATAATGAATGGGACGTTTATGTAAGACAAAGGACACAGTGGACAAGACCCAATGGTAGCCCACAGACTGGGAAAAGATTTTCACCAATCCTACATCCGACAAAGGGCTGATCTCCAAAATATACAAAGAACTCAAGAAACTAGCCAACAAAACACCAAATAACTCTATGAAAATGGGGTATAGAACTGAATAGAGAACTCTAAATAGGGGAATGATGTAATACACTTAAGAAAGTGTTCAATATCTTTGGCTAACAAGGAAATACAAATTAAAACATCTTTAAGATACCATCTTACTCCTGTCAGAATGGCTAAAATTAGAAACAGCAATTACAACTTATTCTTTGCAGGTGGATCTGTAAATTTGAAGAGCCATTTTGGAGACTAGCATGGCTGTTCCTCAGGATAATGGGAATCAGTCTACCACGGGACCCAGTATCCTACCTCTTATGCACATACCCAAATGATCCACATCCATGTAACCAAGACTTGTGCTCACATATATTCATAGCAATATTATTTATAAGAGCAAGAACATAGAAGCAACTTAGATGCCCCTCAACTGAAGTATGTATAAAGGAGATGTGCCACATTTACACAATGGAATACTACTCTGTGGTGGTGGTGGGGGGAACAATGAAATCTTGAATCTCACAGACAAGTGGATGGAACTTAAAGAAACCATCCTGTCACAGAAAGATAAACATGGTATGTATTCATTCATATGTAGATTTTAGACATAGTGCAAAAGATAACCATCGTACAAGTCACACTGCAAGAGAATCTATGATACAAGAAGGATTCTAAGAGTTTCTTATAAGGTCACTCACAGAAACAGTAAGTGACATGGTAACCAGAGCATATGCGAATTGGGGGGTAGTGAGTGGAGAGTGAACTAGCAAAAGGAAAGAAGTAGGAGAGGAAGGAACATTGGACTAGGAATATTTGGTCAGAAGACTAATAGACTTGAGAAGAGAAGTGAAGAGAAGAGAAGAGGATAGCTAGGAGAGAAGAGAGATAGAGACTATAAAAGAGGGAGCCATTATAGGTTAGAAGAGGAATCTGAACCTAGAGAAATGTCCAGAGACCTACAAGACTGACCCCAACAAACAATTTGAGCAACAGTGTAAAGGCTACCATAAAATCCCTTCCCTGACAATGAGATCAACGACTAACTTATCCACCATCATGGAGCCCTCATCTAGTAGCTGATGGAAACAGAAGCATACATGCACAACCAAACACTGAGCCGAACTGGAATCAAGATGCAGAGAGGGAGGACAAGACTACACTGCAGAAACACATAGACACAGCTGACCTAAACAAGGAGGAGCTAATGGGGCTCCAGACTTATAGCTGGGAATCCAACATGGGACTGACACAGACCCCTGTACATGGATCTAAGCTAAAAGTCCTGTGCAGTCTAAGGGACTTCAGGCAGTGGAACCAGGAATATCCCCATGGAAGTATAATCCATTAACCTTGAGAAAGGAGAGATATTTTAGTCCCTACTTCAAATTACTTGAGAGATTTAGATGACCTTTCCTGGAAGGCATCACCCTATGTGTATATATAGTGTCCATTGGATGGGAGGGGAGAGTGGCCGTGCAGTCAGGAAGTTGGGAGAGAGGTGAAGAAGGAGGGTGGGGGTAAGGTGGAATGAACTGGTTTGATATGTATAATAATTTTTAAAAAAAAATTAAAAACATTATAAAGATACCAATGTAATTTTCAATAAAATAAAGTGAACATATTTTAATAGTTTAAATTTTGTACCTCTATTGACTTTGAAATATCACACTTCCAAAGAGAGAACATTACTTCCAGCACAAGTTCTAATAGATATTACTAATAAAATCTCACAGTAACCTATCGGGGGGGGGAGAGGGTGAAAACTGAAGGATCACACATTCAGAACATCTGGCTACTAGAGTTCTTTTCTCTACCTATTCTCAGACAAGCCATGTACTCCTGTCCTCACATTGCCTCCTCAGATTGACTGCTATCTCTTCGATCCCTCAGACTAATTGCTCAAACAAAATCATCTCACTGCATGCTCTTCTGTCTCCTCTACCTTATCTTCCTCTCTCTGTCCATCCATGTCACTCCTATCTCCAAATCCCTACTGCTGGGATTAAAGGCCTGATTCCCAAGTCCTGGGACCACCTTAGTATGAGCTGTTTTTCTTTTAGACAGACTTAGTATGTGTCTAAATAGTGACATAGTGTGTGTGTCTAACTACTGATTTAATGTGTGTGGATAGCTAGTGACCTAGTGTTTGTAGCTAATTAGTGACTTAGGTGTGTAGTTGACTAAATACATAGAAATACATAGGAGAATGACTACTATCTCAGTGTGTGTGTGTGGCTGACTATTTTCTTGGTGTTCATGACTAGCTAGTAAATTACATGTGTGGCTTACTAGTGACTTAGTATGGGTTGGTAAGTAGTGATATATTGTGTGTAACTAACTAGAGACATAGTGACTGTGGCTAAATAGTAACCTAGCTTTGTGGCTAACTAGTGACTTAGTCAGTGCGGTTAATTACTGCTTAGGCATGTAGGTAAAAGTTAACTTAGGTGTGTGATTAACTACTGTCTTAGTGTGTGTGGCTAAGTACTGCTTTATTTGTGTGATGGACTTGTGGCTTAGTTTTTGTGGCTAACTAGTGACTTAGGTATGGGGCTGACTATTGATTTAGGTGTTTGTCTAACTAGTGACTTCATGTGTGTGGCTAAATAGTGAGTTAAGTATGTAGCTAACAAGTGGCATGGTGTGTGTGGGTACTAGTGAGCTAGTATATGTGGCTAACTAGTGTGTTAGTTTGTGGCTAAATAGTGACTTACACTTAAATACATGTTAAGCTAAATAGTGACTACGCTTAGTAATCTGATTGTTAGGAACTAGCAGCCATTTGACCACCCCACCCGGATGATGGGCGGGACCCTCATTAACATGTCATCGCTACATCAGCTAACCCTGAATTTAACTTTATTTAAATGTAAGCTAACTTCATACAACTTAAATTCAATTTTACTAAGTCTCAAATATTTCTAAATTGCTATGTGCCTTTGAATGGTGGTAATCATTTAAGGTTATAAATGTCTATTTCAAGCTAACAAAATATTTATGCCACCCAGTCTTTCCTGTGATCTGTTTATTAAGGTCAAGCCTCTATTACCACAGGGAGTTTTTCTCTACCTCTTTGTCCTCTATGGTTATAAGTGTATCCTACTAAGTAAAAACCAGTTAAAGTCAGGCTGCAGGGCCCTGAGTAAAATATCCCTCCACAGCCTCTCAGCTTGGATCAAGTTTTCAACACAGATTAATTACAGGGATATTTTGTATACTAAGGTAGGCTAAACAGGCAGACAGCCCTCAAATGCTCAGAGATCTAGAGAATATGGCATTTAAAATGTCTCATTAAAAAGCTTTTTTTAACAGAGAGACAGGCCAGCTGTTGGCACCACCCATTTCCTCCAAGATGACTGATGGACACTGAAAGAAGCTCCACCCACAAAATGGCAACACTAGCCACTGAGAAATCCTGCCTTTCATTTCATCCCTCAAAAACTGTACACCTACATACTCTGGTCTGTGTTCAAACACATGACAGATTAAAACATGCTGGGAAATAACAAAATCACTCCCCTTACCACAGTCATGTACTTTTTTCATAGTGGTGACTTTAGCACCTGGTTGTTGACCCTGAATCCTCCTGCAGTTTAACCAATTTTCCTTATTCTGCACTGAAGGCAGAAGCAATACTCCACTTGCAAATGCTTTTCCTGTGACTGCACTGGATAGTTGGCCACCTGACTCTAATGGAAAATTAAATCTCTTAGGTGTTACAGTAATTTAAGAAATTTGAAGGTATAGTACAGAAGACAGCAAGGCCATTGTTTGGAGAGCAATAGACTGCAACCAATGCCACTTGCATCAACATAAGGGATTGTCTCATAAACATTCTTCTAACAGGATGCAAAAGCATCTGTTGTAGCATTGATATGCCTTCCCAGGGAGAAATCACTTTGCCCACAGAGGAGATCCATAAAGACAAATATTTCTAACATAACATGTATCTATCCCTGGAAAATACTCAGAGAGGAGCCAGCCTAGACATAGTTTGCTTTTCATATATGCTATCCTTCTTAAATGGCTTTTGGTTCAAGCTCCATTTTACACAGTGAACAATTTCAGTAGAGACTGAAGACAGCATGTCTAGCTACTTAGGGAGATGGGAGGATTACACAGCAAATGTGTTCCCAGTACTGTTCCTAAAGGCCACCAGATACCTTAAACTGAAGGACCTGTTACACATATAGGATCCTGACATGAAGGTGATGGGGAATGAGATAGATAGGAAACGTAGAAGGTAGAAAAGATTTTTTTAAAAAAAGCTGGGACAGGGAAATGTGTCCCATGAAAAGTTTCTTAAGGAGAATAGACTCTTGTATACTATTTCCACAGAGGAAATGGAAGGAAAGGGGACACTTATGTGAAGTCAGTAGAAACCCATTCAATGGTACAAACTCAGGAGAACACCACTAAAACAATGCAGTGCTAGGGAATACAGGATATATCTTGATCATTGCTGACTAAGCCCACAGTGGCTTTGGGACTGAGAACCATAGCTCTATGGAGTTTATATCTACATATCAGAAGGAACCTGTCCACAAAGGCTTTGTTCCATACAATTACCATGCAAATACCTGGTTTTTGACGAGGTTCTGTGTTTTATAGTCAATACACCAGGCCCTTAAGAAAATCTTTCAAGGCCTAGGCCTGTGGTTGTTACTATCTCTTCTAAGAATGTTTCTCATCCCTGCATGAGGACCTAAGTAAAAACTTTGCTTTATCGGGCCACTCATACATCATTGGTTTACTTTTTAAAATCTGGTGTCCTATTGCCACAGTGGTAGAACTATGCTTTTCTGGAAAACTGCAACAATGTGATATAATACAATTTAAGGTTGCTTATGACACTGTAATATCTCTCTGAGCAGCATGTTATGGGGCAGGTCTATGATAAGGGTAAGGGACTAGATGCTGTTGCAAAACAAGAGTAGCTTCTGTGTAATTGTTTGCAGTCAAATGTCTGGAAAATCATGGACATCAAATGTGTATTTAGGATTCAAAATTCTAACAGGACTGGTCAGCATACACTTATCTTTATGTGTTTTAGAGGCAGTACTACCTCAGTTAAATTCTATTTATGAGATATATCTCATAATCATTTGTGTTACAAATTATACTCTTGTAGATCACTGCTCAATAGTGAAGTGCTACCCTTACATGAGATGCCATTTACAACCTGCAGAAAATTAACAATACATGGATTTTACACATAAAATTAAAATGCAAACGGCTGAATTTATAAAAGGTACTTAACTAAAAGGCCTCTGGAAGTTTGTTGCCTTGCTTTCAGTCGGTGCACCTGAAGTATGTAGAAGTTGACTTAAAAAATATTTCCATAGACACCTTCCTGCTCACAGTACTCAAAGCAGATACAGCCCACAGAATAGTTATTTGGTGGACTGCCTCTAGCTTCTGGTTTTTTCAAGGACTATATGAGATCTCAGGGGACAGGTTGTCTCCTTGCAGCTTCCCAACCAGATCCAGGGAATATCCACCACACTGGATCCATCACCTCACTATATCCCACTACTGATCTGAGGACGGCAGCCCCTCACTCACCATGCTGTGGTTTTCCAGTTTCCCCTTCCTCAAAGCACATCACTCAATACCACTGGCTGCACTTTCTCTTCAAATCTAGACCAGAAGGGCCCTGCAATTCTTTTGACAGGCAGGTCACAAAGGGGCCTGATGAGCTATTAAGGCCTGAGTGAAAAAAGCACCTCCCAGGTAGGTGCAGACTGCTTAAGGACAAATTGCAATGGTTACTGATTGCCTTCTAGCACAAAGACTTTTCTATATCAGTAGTGATGTGAATTTCTATAGCAATTTCCTATTGCTGACCCGTGCTATCATTCTGTAGTACACAGGCATTTACCTTTCTTCCTTCTAGACACAGTGTTGCTAGCTAAATATACTTACTTAAATGGATTGAGTGATTCTTGTTGAAAAAGTTGCAAGGGAGCTCCAAATATTCGTTAACTACCACAGAGAGATTTAGGAATGCAAAATGTGTTATTTGTTATTTGGTTAAACACTGAGTTAAGTTGAACTAAATTTGCTTTTTACCTGTTTGTCACAGGAACTCCAGATAATCAGGAAAGAAAAGCAGGGGCCACATCTCAAAAAAAGATAAATGATCTTTCTCGTGGCAGAATGCCGGATGATGGCTCCATGAATGTAGAATTTTATCCCTGAAATTCAGAGCAAACACTTGGCAAAGGCATCATAATGAGAAAAGAAGTCTTCATGGAAAATTGAATATTTACAGAGGAATACATCTTCAGTAAGCATATTAAAAAATAAAACAAAACAAATGCCAACTGCAGTAACCAAGTTTCTCTGCATGAAAAGGAATGTAGGATGAATCTCTCCATATATGGAGAAAGTGGATTTATTACGATATCTCACAAGCTGTGATATATTTAGCCCAACAATGGTTGCCTACCAATGGGAATCTGAGGAGTACAGCAGTTTTTTAGTTTATAAGGATGGATGTGTCAGCTGGTCATTATACATCAAAATTCCAAAAAAGTAGGCTCTAGTGGTATTAAAGGAATAAACTTGGTACCCAGACCTAGGATAAGTAGCCAAAGAGGGAAAGCTTCCTCCTTCTATACCATTTATACATGTAGGCTACCACCAGAAAGTTGATCTCATTTTTTCTTTATGTGACTTTGTTCTGTTTTTTTTTTTTCAAAACAGGGTTTATCTCTGCAGGACTTAAACTCATTCTGTGGATTTGGCTGGCCTCAACCTAAGCAAAATCAGGCAGCCTCCTGTGTCCTGGGATTAAACATTTGCACTGCCACCAAGCAGTTAAAGGTAGACCTCATCATCTGTTTACATACAAGGCTTCTGTATGGCTTTGGCAGCCCTGGAATATATTCTGCCAGTCTGAAGTTTCTCAACTCCTACATGGGAATCCATTCCAACTTGTAATGAGTTCAAAGTGCTCCAATAACTCCTATTTTCCTTAAGACATTATCTTTCCTGCTACAGGACACCTGTGCCTTGATGATGATGTCTCCTATCTAAATAGCAATGATTTGGGAGTAGACAGGTTAACCACCCTGAAGTAAAGGAGGAAGTGCAGCAATTGGGTGCCTGAAGGCACATAGTATGTGCAATTATGGAGTGCCTGTAGCATTAGGGGAAGCAATTTCTGATTTCCCTATATACATATTAATAGATGTCCCCTTCCATTGCCACACCTTTGTTTGACTACTTAAGTTTGGTGTATGAATAAAATGGAGCTTACAGTACTGACTGAACCTGCCTGACATCATATTATGTCTCTGTCTTCCTTTCATCAATGATAGCTTGTCTTCCACTTGTCCACACTCACTGGCTGAGGAATGGACATGGGACTGATCTGCTGTTTCTGATTACAGTCCTACAAACTCCAGTCCACAACACTTTGTTCCACACGTGCTGGAGAATTGAGTTTGATCTGCAACTTAAAAATTCCGAAACTCACTCAGGCAGCATGAGCAACCCCGTGGCATATGCCATTATTCCACAACATAGCTTATTGTGCTGTGGATATGAATATAAGTAATTATTACTTCAAATTCCATGCTTCTTCATGTCCTCACTATTTGCCCATGGGTGCTTCAACTTGAATTATTGCCTTCAAAATGGATTATGCAAAGATGCTATAAAATACCATGGCAAAGACATTTTTACCAGAAAAAGAAACAGAACAAATTCTGTTGTATGTGTGTGTCTGTAAATTAATTACCAGTTTTTAGACAATGACATTCGTGTGGAGATCATAAGTCAACTTTGTGGGGTCCATTCTGGCCTACTACCACGGCAACTGTAGACTCATAAAATTCTCATTTTCCAGGGAGTCACATTTTAGAAAAAGTCTTGAGTATTTCAAATGAAAATGTCTCTATGAAAGAAACATTGACTTCTTATATGACCACCTTATAGCAGAAACCGGAACCGAGTATATGGGAGTGCTTTAGAGATGGGAAAATTTCCATATTTAGCTTTCTTATTTTGTTATGCATATATTTGCATTCTAAGCCTATTATGACCCTTGATATAGATTATTTACTGTTTTCTTTTTTGTTTTCATAAGTGTTCAAACTGAATATATAAATTTTCATTAATTTTACTTTTGTATTTTTTCTCTTCTTTTTAATTCTTAAAAAGTATTACTGTGACATCCTGTCTTAAATCAATTTCACATTATTGATTAGTCTGTCCTAGAACATGAGAGATATCTGTCAACCTTGAATCCAGAGTGCTGGTATTGTAGTTTGGCTTGTCAACAGATGTTAGTTCATTAGCTTGGCTCACTTATGATGAATGACTGAGCCTGGTTGTTAGTGTAGCCAGACAACAGGCTCTGGTACTATACTCCAGTAACAGAAGATGGTGCCCATCGAATGCAAGTTTTCTGCCTCAAAAAGTCCATTGTCTTCCAAATATGGGAAATATTATTTTCCCTTATCATTTACTCTTTTAAAACTCACCAAATGTCTTGGAAGGGTTCTGTCTATTACTAGTAATGGAGACAGCCAGGTTCACAGATGTAAGAGGTTTTCTATATAGTTAAGTGTAATTCTTCATTGTATTCATCCCATCATTCTAATGTCTCACTAAGTAAACTTGAAGCCCTGAAGCCAGGCATGGTGGCAGAAGCCTTTAGTAATGGTTCTTAGAGAGCGGAGGTAGGAATTTCAGGATTTCCTAGTCACCAAAGATGAAAGTGGTCCCTGGGATATGGTGTTCGTACCACTGTCAAAGTTAGTCTGTGACTGCTTCAGGACAATGTCCATAAACTTGCCCAAAGCTCTGGCTCTTCAGGACAATGGCACCAGCAAATGTTAGCTAATGTATTGACCCCACCTTTTTACCTATTCTTACTTTTAATGAATTCTGTTAAAATAGAATCAAAGTTATTTTACAATATCCATCTCTGTTTCCTATCCCTCTCATGTCTGTACCAACCCCAAAGCCATTTGGGGCAGGAACAAGGCCCAGCCATGTGTCTAGGCTGAGTATCTACCCATGGGAATGGGCTCATGAAGCCTTTCATACATCAGGGATACATCCTGATTCCACTGCCAGAGGTCCCTTAGACTTACTAGGCCTTCTAAATGAGATGCACTTTTAGGGGTTTTAGGTCAGTCATATTATGGATTCCCAACTGTCAGACTGGTATGCCTGAGCTTTGCATTGTTTTGCTTAGGTAATTCTGTGGGTATCTCGAACCTGCTCTTGAACCCTGTACTTATGACTCTTCCCTCTCTGCAACTGGATTCCTGAAGTTCCACTTAGTGCTTAGCTGTGGGTGTCTGCTTCTGTTCCTTTCAACTACTGGAAGAAGGCTCTAGAATATCCTATGAGGTAGATATCAATCTCATTATATGGAAGGGCATTTAAGGTAGTCTCTCCACTATTGCTTATATTTTCATTTGGGGTGATCCTTGTAGATCTCTGGACTTTTTCCTAGTGCCAGATTTCTCTTACCACCTATTATATCTCCATCTAGTACGGTATTTCTTTTGTTGCTCTCCTCTATTCTTTCCAAAACTCAGTCTTCTAGATGCCTCTTGTTCTCCGTTCCCATTCTCTTCTCCCCTTCTCTTTCTCCTAACACTCCTTTCCCTCACCCAATGCTCCCAATTTTCTCAGGAGACCTTGTCCCGTTCCACTACTATGGGGAAATAATGGCAGGCCTTTCAAGGGTGAAGTCTGAACTGAGGTGAATCCAGGTTAGTGCCCACCTTGACACCCTGAATGTAGGGCTTGGAACAGTGCTACCAAACACTGCCAGGACTCGATCATCCTCTCTACAACTGCAGCTCAATATTAAGGCTGAAGCTTTACACAACCTGCTTTGCCCATCTCTCCAGGAACAGTTGCCGATGGTCTACAGGATGTTGGCTAATGGAAACCTTGAAAACCACACCTCCTGCTAAAAGCGATCCCACAAACTCCTGAATCCTTCCTCTCCATATCATCCCTGGGAAAAAGGAATAAGCCATGCTTAAACCATGATATGCATAACCAGAGAGGCTGGGTTGTTGCATGGGAACCCTAATGGCTTCTGTATCTATAAAAAGAGTTTAAAATGTTTGTTAGTCCTGGTCCAAACCTGCCCTCAAGTTCTGTGTATTTTCTGCTCATTTATTCCTGTAACTCAGGATTTGTTAGCCAATCAGAGCTTCAAGCATAGACACCAGTCATAGGGCAGGTTTCTTTCCAGTCTTATATGAGATGCCTTTGGTACCGAGTGTGAAACCACAAGGTGGAGAAGCTTGGGTTGACGTCTCTCTTGCTCCCATTATTTCTTTCCTCTCCCTTTCTCCCTCCTCATGCGGTCTTTCTTTCTCTCTCTGTCAATCTGTCTGTCTCTGTCTGTCTCTCTTTCTCTCTCTCTCTCTCTCTCTCTCTCTCTCTCTCTCTCTCTCTCTCTCTCTCTCTCTTTCTCTCTCTTGGGTTGCAGATTTTATCAGAAGGGCTGACCCGTTTGTCATTTATCTTGGGTGTAGGTAACTTAGTAAGAACCGTGCTCCACAAAAAAAAAAAAAAAAAAAAAAAAAAAAAAAATTATTGAAATTAAAGTATGATGGCTAACATCTTCAACAAATTGTTTGCATGATTTTGATTTCCTCTTTCATGAACTCTCCCCTATCACTTCATATCAAGATGATAGAGAAATGATAGAGACAGATTAGAGATATGAATGAGAAAAATTAAGGAATGTTCATTGCCAGCACCTATGTTATGATTTTGACAAAATTCTGTAGTTACTGCTACAAGAATAATACAAAAGTCTAAAAATTCTTGGGAACAAGTGGGAGCAAACACAAATATATGCACTGGCACTACATAAGTAAAATTAAATCAAATCTTTAACCAAACATATCTTAACTTGTGAATACACAATATTGTGAACGCTCATTCCTTAACCCAGGTAATTAGGTGGTTAAAGTATTAACAGTTTCCACCAATATGAATTGCTTTATATAATACAAAGCAAATGTGCAGGATTGGCCTTGGCCCTGGCTCTGGCCCTGTCCCTGGCCATGGCTGTTCTGGCCTTGGCCCTCACACTGGCACTGGCCATATTCCTTCCCTGGCCATTCTGACCCTTACCCAGGTCATTTTGGCTCTTGCCGTACTGGCCCTGGCCGTTCTGTGTCTGGCCTGGTCATACAATCCATGGCCATGCTGGCACTTGCCCTGGACATTCTAGCACTGGCCTTTCTGGCTCTGGCTTTTCTTGCCCTGACCCTGGTCATTCAGGTCCTGGGTTCTGGTACAGGACTTTCTGGCCCTGGCCCTGGCCCTTGCCGTTCAGGCCCTGGCCTTTCTGGCCTTTGCCCATGGATTTCTGGCCCTGGCCGTTCTGAACTTAGCCCTGGCTGATCTGGACTTAGCCCTGGCTGATTTGGCCATGGCCCTGGCCCTGGCCCTGGCCCTTTCCTTTCTTGCTGTGGCCCAAGCACTTGCTCTGGAACTGGGTCTGGTTTTTCTATCCTTGAACCTGACCGGTCTGTCCCTGGCCCTGGCCTTTCTGTCCCTTGCTGTTCTGGCCGGGCCTTGAACGATCTGGCCATGGTAGTTATGGCCCTGGACTTTCTGGCCCTGGCCAGGGCAAATCTGGACATGGCTGTTCTGTCCCTGGCCATTCTGGCCCTGGCCTTGAATGATCTGGCCTTGGAAGTTATTGCCTTGGCCATTCTTGCCCTGGCTTTTCTCACCCAGGTTCTGTCACTGGCCATTCTGTCCCTGACACTGAACCTGGCCCTGGACCTGGCCCTGTCCTTTGCCCTGTCACTGGCCCTGTCCCTGGCTATTCTGTCCCTGGTTCTGGCACTGGCCTGGCCCTGATATTGGCCCTGGCCCTGGCCATGCTGGCCATTACCCTGGTCGTTCTGGCCCTGCCCGATCTGGCCCTGGCCCTGGCTGTTCTGGCCCTGGCTCTAGCCCTTGCCCTGGCCCTGGACCTGGCTGTTCTGTCCTTGTCCCTGGCACTGGCCCTGGCCATGTTCCTGACCCTGGCCGTTCTGTCCCTTACCCAGGTCGTTCTGGCTCTTCCCGTACCGGCCCTGGCCGTTCTGGGCCTAGCTCTGGTCGTACAAGACATGGCCTTTCTGGGCCTTGCTCTGGCCATTCTAGCACTGGACTTATTGGCTCTGGCTTTTCTTGACCTGACCCTGGTCGTTCATGTCCTGGGTTCTTGTACACGACTTTCTGGCCCTGGTCATTTCCATTCTGGCCCTGGACTTTCTGGCCTTTGCCGGTGAATTTCTGGACCTGGCCGATCTGGACTTAGCCTGGCTGATGCCCTGGCACTGGCCCTGGCACTGGCCCTGGCCCTGGCCTTGGTCCTGGCCCTGGGCCTGGCCCTGGCCCTGGCCCTGGCCATGGCCCTGGCTGTTCTGTCCTGGGCCCTCACACTGGCCCTGGCTGTTCTGTCCTTGGCCCTCACACTGGCCCTGGCCATGTTCCTGACCCTGGCCATTCTGACCCTTACCAAGGTCATTCTGGCTCTTGCTGTACTGGCCCTGGCCGTTCTGGGTCTGGCCTGGTCATACAAGCCATGGCCATTCTGGCACTTGCCCTGGACATTCTAGCACTGGCCTTTCTGGCTCTGACTTTTCTTGCCCTGACCCTGGTCATTCAGGTACTGGGTTCTGGTACAGGACTTTCTGGCCCTGGCCCTTGACGTTCTGACCCTGGCCTTTCTGGCCTTTGCCTATGGATTTCTGGCCCTGGCCATTCTGAACTTAGCCCTGGCTGATCTGGACTTAGCCCTGGCTGATTTGGCCCTTGCCCTGGCCCTGGCCCTGGCTCTTTCCTTTCCTGCTCTGGCCCAAGCACTTGCTCTGGAACTGAATCTGGTTGTTCTATCCTTGAACCTGTCCGGTCTGTCCCTTGCCCTGGCCTTTCTGTCCCTTGCTGTTCTGGCCCGGACTTGAACGATCTGGCCATGGTAGTTATGGCCCTGGAAGTTCTGGCCATGGCCATGGCAATTCTGGACATGGCCGTTCTGGCCCTTGCCATTCAGGCACTGGCCTTTCTCACCCTGGTTCTGTGCCTGGCCATTCTGTCCCTGGCACTGAACCTGGCCTTGGACATGGCCCTGGCCTTTGCCCTGTCACTGGCCCTGTCCTTGGGTGTTATGTCCATGGCCCAGGCACTGCACCTGGCCGTGATATTGGCCCTGGCCCTGGCCATTCTGGCCCTGGCCTTTCTGTCCTTTGCCCTTGGATTTCTGGCCCTGGCCATTCTGGACTTAGCTCTGGCTGATCTGGACTTAGCCCTGGCTGATTTGGCCCTGGCCCTGGCCCTGGCCATTTCCTTTCTTGCTCTAGCCCAAGCATTTGCTCTGGAACTGGGTCTGGTTGTTCTATCCTTGAACCTGGCTGGTCTGTCCCTGGCCCTGGCCTTTCTGTCCCTTGCTGTTCTGGCCTGGCCTTGAACGATCTGGCCATGGTAGTTATGGCCCTGGCCGTTCTGGCCCTGGCCTTGAACGATCTGGCCCTGGCAGTTATGGCCCTGGCCATTCAGGATCTGGCATTTCTCACCCTGGTTCTGTCCCTGGCCATTCTGTCCCTGGCCCTGAACCTGGCCCTGGATCTGGCCCTGGCCTTTGACCTGTCACTGGCCCTGTCCCTGGATGTTCTGTCCCTGGCCCTGGCACTGGACATGGCCCTGATATTAGCCCTGGCCCTGGCAGTTCTGGCCATTACACTTGTTGTTCTGTTCTTGGATGATATAGCCCTGGCCCTGGCCCTTGCCCTGGCCCTGGACCTGGCTGTTCTGTCCTTGGCCCTGGCACTGGCCCTGGCCATGTTCATGACCCTGGCCGGTCTGACACATACCCAGGTCGTTCTGGCTCTTGCCTTACTGGCCCTGGTCATACATGCCATGACAATTCTGGCACTTGCCCTGGACATTCTAGCAATGGCCTTATTGGTCGTTCATGTCCTGGGTTCGTGTACAGGACTTTCTGACCCTGGTCATTGCCGTTCTGGCCCTGGCCTTTCTGGCCTTTGCTGTTGAATTTCTGGCCCTGGCCGATCTGGACTTAGCCTGGTTGATGCCCTGGCCCTGGCCCTGTCCCTGGCCTTGGTCCTGGCCCTGGGCCTGGCCCTGGCCCTGGCTGTTCTGTCCTGGGCCCTCACACTGGCCCTGGCTGTTCTGTCCTTGGCCCTCACACTGGCCCTGGCCAAGTTCCTGACCCTGGCCATTCTGACCCTTACCCAGGTCATTCTGGCTCTTGCCGTACTGGTTCTGGCCGTTCTGGGTCTGGCCTGGTCATACAAGCCATGGCCATTCTGGCACTTGCCCTGGACATTCTAGCACTGGCCTTTCTGGCTCTGGCTTTTCTTGCCCTGACCCTGGTCGTTCAGGTCCTGGGTTCTGGTACAGGACTTTCTGGCCCTGGCCCTGGCCCTTGCCGTTCTGGCCCTGGCCTTTCTTGCCTTTGCCCATGGATTTCTGGCCCTGGCCGTTCTGAACTTAGCCCTGGCTGATCTAGACTTAGCCCTGGCTGATTTGGCCCTGGCCCAGGCCCTTGTCCTGGCCCTGACCTTTCCTTTCATGCTGTGGCCCAAGCACTCGCTCTGGAACTGAGTCTGGTTGTTCTATCCTTGAACCTGTCTGGTCTGTCCCTGGCCCTGGCCTTTCTGTCCCTTGCTGTTCTGGCCCAGCCTTGAACTATCTGGCCATGGTAGTTATGGCCCTAGAAGTTTTGGCCCTGGCCATGGCAATTGTGGACATGACCGATCTGTCCCTGGCCGTTCTGGCACTGGCCTTGAACGATCTGGCCCTGGCAGTTATTGCCCTGGCCATTCTGGCCCTAGCTTTTCTCACCCTGGTTCTGTCACTGGCCATTCTGGCCCTGGCCCTGAACCTGGCCCTGGCCCTGGCCTTTGCCCTTTTACTGGCCCTGTCCCTGGCTGTTCTGTCCCTGACCCTGGCACTGGCCCTGGCCCTGTCCCTGTGCCTGGCACTGCACTTAGCCCTGGCCCTGGCCCTGGCCCTCGCCCTGGCGCTGCAACTGGCCCTGGACCTGCAAATGGCCTTGGCCCTGGCCCTGCAAATGGCCCTGGCCCTGGCCCTACACCGGGCCCTGGCACTAGCCCTGCACCTGGCACTGGCCCAGCACCTGGCCCCGGCACTGGCCCTGGCCCTGCACCTGGCCCTGGCCCTGATATTGTACCTGGCCCTGGCCCTGCATCTGGCCCTGGCCCTGACCCTGCACCTGTCCCTGGCCCTGGCCCTGCACCTGTCCCTGGCCCTGCACCTGGCCCTGGCCCTGGCCCTGCAAATGGCCCTGCACCTGGCCCTGGCCCTGGCCCTGCACCTGGCCCTGGCCCTGACCCTGGCCCTGGCCCTGTACCTGGCCCTGGCCTTGGACCTGCACCTGGCCCTGGCCCTGGCCCTGGCCCTACACCTGGCCCTGGCCCTGGCCCTGCACCTGGCCCTGGCCCTGGCCCTGCACCTGGCCCTGGCCCTGCACCTGGCCCTGCACCTGGCCCTGGCCCTGTACATGGCCCTCGCCCTGGCCCTGCACCTGGCCCTGGCCCTGGCCCTGCAACTGGCCCTGGACCTGGCCCTGCACCTGGCCCTGCGCTGGCCCTACACCTGCCCCTGGCTCTGGCCCTCTACCTGGCCATGGCCCTGCACCTGGCCCTGACCCTGGCCCAGCACCTGGCACTGGCACTAGCCCTGCACCTGGCCTTGGCCCTGGCCCTGCACCTGGCCTTGGCCCTGGCCCTGGCCCTGTACCTGGCCCTGGCTGTGGACCTGCACCTGGCCCTGGCCCTTGCCCTGGCCCTACACCTGGCCCTGGCCCTGGCCCTGCACCTGGCCCTGGCCCTGCACCTGGCCCTGGCCCTGCACCTGGCCCTGGCCCTGCACCTGGCCTTGGCCCTGGCCCTGTACATGGCCCTCGCCATGGCCCTGCACCTGGCCCTGGCCCTGGCCCTGCAACTGGCCCTGCACCTGGCCCTGTGCTGGCCCTACACCTGTCCCTGGCTCTGGCACTCTACCTGGCCATGGCCCTGCACCTGGCCCTGACCCTGGCCCAGCACCTGGCCCTGGCACTAGCCCTGCACCTGGCCTTGGCCCTGGCCCTGCTCCTGGCCTTGGCCCTGGCCCTGGCCCTGCCCATGTCCCTGGCCCTGCACCTGGCCCTGCCCATGTCCCTGGCCCTGCACCTGGCACTGGCCCTGCACCTGGCCCTGGCCATGCCCCTGCACCTGGCCCTGGCCCTGCACCTGGTAATGGCCAGAACGGCCAGGGCCAGGGCCTATATCAGGGCCAGGTCCAGTGCCAGGGCCAATGACAGAACAGCCAGGGACAGGGCCAGTGAAAGGGCAAAGGGCTAGGTGGAGGGCCAGGGCCAGGCCCAGGGCCAGGTGCCAGGTCAAGGCCAGGGCCAGGGCCAGGGCCATGTGCAGGGCCAGGGCCAGTGCCAGGGCCAGGGCCAGGTGCAGGGCCTAGTCCAGGGCCAAGTCCAGGGCCAGGTGCAGGGCCTCGTGCAGGGCCAGGGCCAGGTCCAGGGCCAGGTGCAGGGCCAGGGCCAGGGCTAGGTGGAGGGCCATTTTCAGGGCCAGGGCCAGGTGCATGTCCAAGGCCAGGGCCAGGTGCAAGGCCAGGGCCAGGTGCAGGGCCAGGACCAGGTGCAGGGCCAGGGCCAGGGCCAGGTGCAGGACCAGATGCAGGGCCAGGCCAGGGCCAGGTGCAGGGCCAGTTGCAGTGCCAGGGCCAGGGCCAGGTGCAGGGCCAGTTGCAGTGCCAGGGCCAGGTGCAGGGCCAGGGATGTGTGCAGGGCCAGTGCCAGGTCCAGGGCCAGTTGCAGGGCCAATGCCAGGGCTAGGTGGAGGGCCAGGGCCAGGACCAGGGCCTTGGCCAGATGCAGGGCTAGGACTAGGGCCAGGTGCAGGGCCAGGGCTAGGGCCAGGTGCAGGGCCAGGTCCAGGTGCAGGGACAGGGCCAAGGCCAGGTGCAGAGCTACCCGATAAGAAACTAGTAATGGGCTAACAGATTATATCAAATACAGAGTCTCTGTGTGCATTATTTGGGGCTGGCACGGTGGCAGGAAAAGACCAGGCGGTGGGCAGAAAAACCCATACCAGTTACAAATTGCTCTTATGTGGCTAATAAGAACTTCCACTTAAAATTCAACAGAATCTTAAAAAAGGGTTTTAAAACAAATGAACAGAGACAAGCAAGGTTTCTTGGTAGCAGCATTTTTCTCTTGTGAGAGACAAGCAGATTGTGCGGCTCCTCTAAAGGGAAGATTCCTGACTCGGCAAAAAACTGCACGGGTTTAAAAAAGCACTGCTAACAATTCATTGGTGTGTATCAGAGCTGGCAATGGCAGTGACCACTTCTCCAAGCTGGCAGCATGCAATCCAAGGCAGTGAGCAAAGCTTTTAGTGCTGGCGGTATAATAGCCGCTGCTGTCTTTTATAAACCCTGGCAGAAACAACAAAGACTTTCATTTTAGCAGTGTTGTTGTTTACCTGATAAAAGACTCGTGGCCAGAAAAAGATAAAGATTTACAGTAAAGACAGTTTCATATTAAGAAAAACCTCTAAAGGTTTACAGTATATATTTTAAAAGATACTTAGGCTTGGGAGAGAAAAGAAATAAAATGGTTTTAAAAAGAGTGTGGGGAGCTGTGTGGTGGCACACGCCTTTAATCCCAGCACTTGGGAGACAGAGGCAAGCAGATCTCTGTGATTTCAAAGTAAACCTGGTATGCAGAGTGAATTCCAGGACAGATAAGAGTTACACAGAGAAACCCTGTCTCAAAAAATAAAAAAAAAAAAAAAAAGTAAAAGAAACGGAGTAATAATAAAGCCACGTAAAGATGAAAAGCTCAGAGAGAATCTATATACTGTATGACATTATATTGTCTTTGTATTGTTTGACTGCTGAGGAAACAACTGTTAAAACGAATGCTGCTGAATTAATTCAATTTTTATATTTTAAAAATTCTTTGACTCCAAAATTTAAGTACAAGGACAAGTTACTGGGGAAAAGGATTTTTATTTTTGTTTCCACAGAAAATAAAAAGCTGCGGATTTCTTCCAGACTAATGTGGTTTGAGCAAGCCAGACCCCCTGAAAAAGAGTACCAGGTGATCCTACATTCAAAACTGGTGTATACAGCATCCATGCAGGCTACAGCCAGGATTTCTGCATCTTCTTAGGATCCCCATGACAGAGCCCCCTATCAGCAGGAAGTAGTTTTGAAAGAACGATGCCCAAATTCCCAAATATTATCTATAAGTGTTTGTTTTCATTTAAATGGACATGGTTATAAATGGTTAATGATCACAACCAATCTCTTTTTAAAGGTAAAAAGGGATTTATGGTATAGCTATGAATACTTTATTTTCAAATGGATTTTCATTTACTGATATAAACTTAAGGTCAATTTTGTAATTAAGTATATGTCTCCTCTTGTTTAGATATTGTGTTTATATAACTCATTTAGATATGTAATGTGTAATTTAGTACCGATTTTAGTTAGTTACCTAGCTAAAAATTTATAGCTAGGTGAGTTAGATTTTCTAGATATATAGAGATGTATTTGAGAACAGATCATAGATAGCACCTATGATAATCAGATATTATAGTTAAGTTAGTTAAGATTTCTAGATATACAGACATGTATTTGAGATGGATAGGAATTCTTCAAACCTTTCAAAGACCTACAGAATATGTCATTTAAAATGATTTAGGGTTTTTCTTGACAGTGAGACATAAATGCTCCTGGCAACATCACCTGAGTCAAAAAGGAAGATGAAGATAAACATTGAAGAAACTCGTTATGGAGTTTACTTCTAATATGGCAAGACTAGCCATTTGGACAAGATACTGCTCTTGTCTGGACTGTTTGACTTTTTGCTATATAAATTGGACATGCAGAACCCACAGAAAAGTGACTGCTGATTCAAGATGGATATTGCTATAGAGTTCCTGCTTCATGGAAGAGTCTGCCAGACAGTCTACAGGACACAGAGAAAAATGACTGACAAACTGCCAGTACAAGAAGACAGTTTAAAGTTTTCTACTTTGCTGAAGAGTCTGCCAGACACACTATGGCATATGGGCTGAAGATGGAAGATTACAGAAGAACTTCAGGTGACTGGCCAGACAGTGAGATGTCTATGTCATTTCTAGAGTTTATATACTATCCTTCTGTGGTTTTGAAGGAGTTGAAGACAGATAGTTATGGTTATTGTTTTCCTTAGTTAGTATTCAATGATATAGGACTTTAGACTCACAAGATAAAATAGATGATAGAATATTTTATTCAAATCTTACTAAATGTTAATGGACTAAATATTGTTAACTGTGATTCTTACTTGATAACTGTTGTGTGATATATTTTGCTATGTTAAGGCTAAAACCCTTCTTATTTAGACAGAAAAGAGGAGATGATGGGAGATGTCATTCTGTATATGTTTCTCATACTGGTTAATGAATAAAGCATTGTTGGCCAATAGGAAAGGAAGATAGGAGGGTCTAGGTGACAAGGAGGAAATAGGAAGTAGGAAGGAGGGTCAGGATGGAGAGCCTGGAGAGAACAGAACTGCCATTCCTCCGCTCTCGGTAAGACCACGTGGAAATACATAGAAATGGGTTAATAATTAAGACAGAGCTAGCCGATAAGAAACTAGTAATGGGCCAACAGATTACATCAAATACAGAGTCTCTGTGTGCATTATTTGGGACTATCTCCGTGGTGGGACAAGACCAGCGGAGGCAGGCAGAAAACCTGTACACCTTACAGGTGACCAGGTCTCATTTACATTTTCACTGACACCTTTCTAGGTGGGGCTAACAGGGTCTGCAGTTCCCTGAGGCTTATTCTTAATTGTTGACAAGTTCTCATTTGCATTTTCATTGACACCTCTCCAGGTGGGGCCTAAAAGTTACCTGAGCCCTCCCTTCCATAGCTTTTCTCAAATCTTACATTAACCTCCAGCTGTAACAGCTAGATAACAGGAGACATGCTGTCTAATGCAAAATGCTAATTCTCTATTGGCTCCTTCAGCCTTGAAAGCACCCTAACAGGTCCTTGGAACCTGAGATGACTAAGCACCCTTTTTTTGCTTCTCCTACCTCCATCTGGTGCCAGGATATATAAGCTAGCCTAGTAAAGTAAGATATATAATATAAAGCCTTCTTAATATCAAGAGTGCTGTGTTATTAACCTCAACATCCTCCACAGTTTCTTGGGCTTCTACAGCTGTGAAGGTGCCACAAATTTTCCCTGTGTTTCCTGCTGTCCTGGGACTTGATCAGTAAACTGCACTGGCCAATTCCTTCCTAGTTATTAATATTAGTCTTGTTGATGTTTTCTAGTAGATTTTTCCAATTAATTGTTTAATATTTATTTATTTATTCATATATTTATTTATTTTGGAGTTTAACACAGAATTTCCATTTGTGGCCTTGCTGTCCTGGAAATTACTCTGTAGAGCAGGCTGTCCTCAAACTCACAGCTGTCCACTTGTGTCTATTTCCTGAGTGCTGGACTGAAAGGTGAGAGCCAGCACTGCATAGTTAGACACAAAATTTATTACCGCTTATCCATGTCACCAATAGATGACACAGGTTTCTTCCTACAGTATAAAGGTTTAATCTCTCTTTCTTCCTCCCCACAATGTGCAGAGATAGCACAGACCATTACTAAATGCAGACTGAAATGATTCTCTTCTTTCACATATTGAAGGCTTCTCAGAATATTAAAAATCAAGAGAAACATTTTAGGTCACATAAGATGATGTTTTTACTGTGTCATCCTGCTGAGGTCAAGACACCTGAGGGTTCTTTTACCTGGATGTCACAGGCCCCAAAGACAACCATGATAGAAATGCAGGTGCCATCTCATAAACAAGATGATATATTTTTTTCCTGAGAGATGTCTGGGTGATAGGACCATTGGATTGTGGTTTCATTCCTGAAATTCATGTCAAATTCTTGAGATATTTAGCATATGGGAGGTGCACTAGAATGTGACAGAATGTTGGATCATAAATATTGCCTGGCAACCCTACTTGCATTCTATATCCTGGTATCATGGGCCAAGAGCAGCTTCAATGGTGTATTATCATGGGACATTACAATCTCTCAAGATGGCATATTCCAAAAACTTTTGATGGCAGCATTTGATTCCGCTAACCAAGTCATAGCCAAATCTCTGGAAGTTTGCCTACAGCTATTACTGGTTACCCAATTAAAGATTACCTATTATCAGAGAATGTATATAGTCTGTGGAGAAACAGTTCAAAGACTTCTGTTTATGAATGCATTCTCTCTAAAGAAGTAAAACTATGGATTAAAAGGTGATAAGACTCACAATTATTCATCAAAAGGTGAGTTTTCCTTTGTTAAATTCCTTCAGGAACGTAATTCGTTAGGATAGACTAAGGGATTATTGGATATCGTTCACCTCTTTTGAGGTAGCTGTCCAACATTAAATATGAGATATCTTCTAAAAACCCTGCATATACAATGCCATTTCAGCATTTCCACATTTTACTACTCAGCTCTGCGAGTAAAAAAGGGATGAACCGGGAGTTTCACAAAATCTTGTGCGAGTCACGTGAGAGAAAACTTGTGTAGAGTATGGCAGACCATTTCAGCCTCTGATTATGTTATTATTTAGTTATTAAAATAGGACATTAGGTAATCCATGATCAGTGGATTATTTTACCACAATGTGGAAATCAACCATTTTCGATCATCTAAATATTAATTATGTAATTAAATTATTTAAATTGATGATGACACCTTTAGGGAAGTGACTATGTTACATCAACTCATTTTTGATTATTTAATTATATAAAATGATGATATCATGCACAACACCTGGAATTTGGTGCCAACTAGTGGGGTCACCTGCGACAGATCATCTAATTACATAATTAAAGTATTTAAATTGACAATTTGTGTTAATACCCAAGATAATGTAAATATTTGTGTAATTAAATAAACCAATAATCTTCTATTCCATAAAAAGCCCTGTAAAGCTCCCTCTTTGGGAGTTAATATGCAGTATCATCACATATTATGATTAATTGTTTCAATAGATGATGATGACATCCTTCATGACTGGAGTCTGGCCATGCTTCCCTGCCAGTTAAATGCTATATCAATTTTATTGTGAAAGTTAGCGATTACTAACATATTTAATTATTTAAAATATTTAAATGACAGACAATGACATCATTGATTACGATTAGGATCAAATATCGGTCAGGGGCAAGTTCATGAAAGATGTAGACTTGGCCACAGAAATTTCTGAATGGTCTATGCATCCCCCAGAGTACTAAGGATACTGGGATACTGAGTCTAGAAGATTCCATGGTGCCCTCCGAGAAGCACAAGGACTTCACCAAGGCTGGCATGGTGGTCTGGGTGTGGGTCTGCCTAATTTCCCCAACATCTTCACAATGGTTGTGATCTACGATGAGAAGAAATATTGGCACAAGGAGGTCGGTACCATCTCTGAAGCCTCACAAAAGGATGAAGACCCAGAAGAAAGAAGAATCCCTCTCTCTCACCTCTGCTGGTGATGCCCCTGCTGCAACCATATTTTCAGCTGATATGAACATTTTAGCTACTACTGCTATGCCAGGTATGGGCCCATCATCTCAGGTCCTACCTCAGCACAACAGAGATTCAGGCACTGGTGATGATGTCAGACCAACAGAATACATCAGGCAAGTAAGTATGAGTATCTGATCATTAACCTAATGGAATTTTAAAAATCCGTGATGACAGCATACTTTATCATGTCTGCCATGTCTGCCCATGAATTGATGATACAAAAATGTTCAACTACTTACATATTTAAACATGTAATTTTTAAATTGTTTCCTGATAGAAAATGAACCATGAAGTTTGGGGACACCTTGTTTGACTCAAGTGAGACAGACGATCTAACTATCTGATTATTTCAAGGAAGAGTGGAGTCTGGATCCACCTTAGTGCTGTTCATTGTCTTCCTGTGATTTGATTCTTTATTTATTTAAATCAAAGGTGATATCAATTTGTTATATCTCTAGGGGTGAATTATGAGAAATTACCTCTTTATTCATACATGTTTTTGCTCAAATCAATGATTAAAACTCAATGATCTTCAGTTTTGAGCAATCTCGTAGGAGTCACATATAAAACAACATCCACTTGTTTCCTTTTTATTTATTTAATTATGAAAATCTGTCATTATTTATTCGGGGATCACTGAAGTTTTGAGCCTCATTATGGGAGCCAATCATGCCAGACCATCACATTATGTAATACTACACTTACTTATTTAAATATAATATTAGGAAATTAAATAATAATTCATCACTTATTTAATGTATTCAAAATAAAGGTGATGTTATGGACCATAATTGCTTTTGGAGTCAGATATTGGGAATTGATGATGTAACATCATCTCATTACTTGATTATTTAGCTATTGAAATAGATCATTCAAGTGGATGGCACTTGAAGAAACCATCCTGAATGAGGTAACCCAGTCACAAAAAGAGAAACACAGTATGTACTCACTCATATATGGATTTTAGAACTAGATCAAATGATTACCAGCCTATAATTCACATCACCAGAGGAACTAGGATACAAGTTGTATTCTAAGAGATTCATATAAAGTCCCTCACAGAACTGGGAAGGGACTAGTTGCCCAGACCTCAGGTAAAGTGGGGGAAGACAGGTAATGGAGAGAGAAGTAGGAGAAAATGAGAGGGAACAGAGGAAGGCATGTGCGACCAGGAGGATTGAGCCTGGTTAGGAATGGAAAATAGGAAAGAGAGAGAGAGAGACAGAGACAGAGAGAGAGAGAACATAAAAGAGGGAGCCAATATTGGTTTGAAGATAAAGTTGAACACAAAGAAAGGTCGAGGGAACTACAAGACTGCACCCAATTAACAATCTCAGCTTCCGTGGAAAGGCTATCATAAATGCCCTTCCCAGAGAGTGAGATCAACAACTAACTTCTCCATGGAGTCCTCAACTAATGCCTGTTGAAAACAGGAGCAAACACCCATACATAAACACTGAGTCGAACTAGAACCCAGATGCAGATGGAGAGAACAAGACCATGCGGCAGAAACACATACAGACAGCTTACCTGAACAAGGATGAGCTAAAGGACACTAGACTGATAGCTGGGATGCCAGCATGGGACTGACTCAGGCCCCCCTGAATAAGGGACTCAGCCAGAAGGACTGAGCAGTCTAAGGAACCTCAGACAGTGGAGCCAGGATGTATCTCTGGTGCACACAAGGACTTTGCGAACATATCCCCCATGGAGGGATAACTGCCTTAATCTAGAGACAGGAGAGAAGCCCTAGTCCCTACTTCACATGACCTGCCAGATCTACATGACCCCAACTGGATGGCATTCCCCTACATATTGTATTGTGGTGGGGGGTTGGGAGGGGAGGGTGTTTAGAGTGCATGGGAGAGGGTAGAGAGGGCAAAAGGGAGGGAAGGAGGGAGGGAGGGCTAGAGGGGAGGGAGGGAGGGAGGGAGAGGGAACTGGGATCGACATGTAAAATAATAAATTAAAAAAAAACAAAAAACGCCTTGACTCCAAAATTTAATTTGAAGAACAAGTTACTGGGGAAAAGTATTTCTATTTTTGTTCCACAGAAAATGAAAAGATGTGGATTCCTTCCAGACTAATGTGGTTTGATCACGCCAGACCGCCTGAAACAGAGTACAAGCTGATCCTACATTCCAAACAGCTGGACAAAACAGCCCTACAGACTACAGCCAGGATATCTGAATCTTCTTTGAATCCCCCAAGACAGCACCCCTTACCAGCAGGAAGTAGTTTGGAAAGAACGACGCCCAAATTCCCAAATACTATGTATAAATGTTTGTTTTCATTTAATTGGACTTTGTTATTTAAAATTAAATAAAAATAAAAAAAAAAAGATTGTTTCCAGCAATTCTCCCAACCAGAAAAAAAAAAAAAAAAAAAAGAAAACTCAGAGGTGGTACAGCCAATTAATTTAAAGTTTAAATTTGCAAATTAAGACTAAGTAAGTTCATTGACCTGGAAAACATAAAGCTAGGAACCAAAGACATCTGCATCAACAAAAGAGTGCTGTCTCGGAAACATTTTCTGTAATTGTAGAGATGTAACTTTTATAGCCTTAATATGTCTTCCCAGGAAGAATTCACTCCACATATTTAAATGATTAATGAACCCAAGTATCTTTAAGAACGAGCTAATCTCAAAGAGGTGATGTTGTGGAAATTTATTTAAGTTATATTAATTTTCTTATGCCATGGAACATATATTAAATAATGATGGGAAAGATGATTTACATTCTTTACTGTGGAGTTAGTTTAGCTCTGTGAAGCTGTGGTAATTCGCATGTGTAGAGCACCTGATTGTCTAATAAAGTGCTGACTGACCAATAGCAAGGCAGAGGAAAGGATACGCAGGGCTGGAAGGCAGAGGGAATAAATATGAGAAGTTCAGCAGGGGACATGAAGGAGTAAGAAAAGCAAGGCACATCCACATATTCTAAAACAGAGCAAGAGTGAAAGTAAGATACACAGAAGTAAGGAATGGAAAAATCCCAGAGGCTAAAGGTAGATGGGGAAATTTAAAGATAAGAAAAACTAGCTAGAAACAATCCACGTTAAGAAAGGGCAGGTATTCACAAATAAGAATATGCCTCTGTGTGTGATTTATTTGGCAGCAGGGTGGGGAAGATGCCCAAAAGACCAAGTTGAAAATATCTACAAGAAGAAGACAATCTAGAACAGATTTTCCACCCCATGCATGATACTATACTTAAGTCTCTTTTAGGAACAGGCCCAAGCACATACTTCAAGCAATTTAAATAGGGACAGCAGAATGCAAGTGCAGCCACTAAGACAGATGAAGACTTACACAGAAAAATCTATCTCTTGGACCATGAATTATAACATACAGTATAAAATTTCTCAATATTTTTTAAAGATGTATCAGAGTCTATGAATCTCACACATACAAAGGACAGAAGACACAAATACAGAAAACATCAAGGACAATTCACACATCTGCACCCTGGACTCTGTTCTTAGACAACCAGTCCTTGTGAGCTATTTCAACCTCAGAATATGGCTAAGTTTAACCTCTGAACATGATGCCTCACAGGAAGGTCACATTTGCTTCCATGCAGGACCAGGAGTTAATCTTAACTAGATCTACCTGATGTCTATGACAGGGCTGTGACACGATTGTAGAGAATTCCATTTTTAATTTTTTTTTATTTAATGTATATGGCTGTTTGCCTCCAGCCACCTGGGCACAGTACCTGCAAAGGCTGGGATAGGGCAGCATCTCCCTTGAAACTCAAGTTACAGAAGATGGCTATATGTTATGGTTTCTGGAAATGGTACTTGTGTCCTTTGGAATAACAACGAGTGCTCTTGAGTACTAAGCTATATTTCTAGTCATCTTCATTATTTAAAATGTATTCTCATAACTTTTATTTAAAATGTATTATAACAATTTACAGCTTCCCGACTTTTCTCCAACCCTTCCCATATGCTTCCCTTTAAATTCCTTTCTTGTTAAGCACTTCTGAATATGGATGCCCAAACATACAAATAAAACCAATACAGTCCACTTCTCTTGGTTATGTATATATCATTTTAGGACTGAACATGTGGTTTTGCATATGCAATTAGGGAGCTCAGTTTAGTCTGTGGATTATTCTTCCAAATTCAGGGAAATTCCTCTCTCTGAGCACTATGCATCTGGACACAAAAATGATCGGGCTACCTTAGTCAGGAAACATTAACAAGAATAAGTAGATGGATGGTAAATATCCTAGCTAACAATTGCTGGTGACAATGCCCTGAATTCCTAGAGGTTTGGGGATGATTATGGACACTGTTCTGAACCAAAAATATCCCTATTTGTTCTTTGGTCTTCCCACCATACCCCATGGGCCATTTTCATCTTGGATGACTTTGAAATCCTGAAACACACACCTACACTTTCTAAGAACAATTATCACAGGCCACTGCCACCATGCGTGGTTAAGGTGGATTCAGCTTTCCACAGTGATACATCCATTTATCTCTGTCAGCCTGGGTTTCACCATGTGCAGAATAAGGCAGTATTAATCCCTGGATCTTTGATGAGTTAAAACAGACTCAATGGTGAGGAAGATAATATTTCTCATATTTGAAAATCAGTTGACTTTGATGCAAAAAGATATATTTGATGAGAAATTTCTTCTGTTGCTGGGCTGACCACCAGGCACTGTGTCCTGGATACCCTAACTGGCAAGGGTCAGTCTCTCATCCTCAGTAAGCCAATTAATTGAATCAACTTATCTAGTAACAGGCATTCTGTTGTCATGATTGACAGATCTCTCTGATATCCTAGGAAATCTTCATCTATATTGGTGTGTTCTGGGCCAGGTAGGGAGTCATAGTAACATTATTCTTAAAAAGAAGAGAAAAAATAATACAAAAAGGAAAATGACAAAATAATAAAATCTTAAATCATATTTATTTTGTTTGACTAATTTGGAAAAATAAAGAAAATATATGTTTAATAATGCACCTAAGAGGTCCAAACAGACTTTGAAAGAAGGCAAATATATGCAAAACTAAATAATATAAATAAGCCAGATAGTGAATATTCCCATATTTAAAACCCTCCCACATTCTCAGTTCCTGAGTCTTGAGTTTTTTTTTCACAATGAGGTTGCTGAGGAAATTAGAATTTCATGATTCCTGTGTTTCACAAGTTGCAGACCAAAATAGATCCCATAAAGTTGATATCCAGTCTACAGACAAATGCCATTGTCTGAATACCTGCAGTTACATTACAGACACACATATATAACAGATATTTTTGCTTTGATTTCAGTAAATTTCTTTTTCTTTTTTTTATTTTTTGAAGGTTTCATTTCCTTTATTTATAGACTTTAGTGAAGAAAGTAAAACAAACTTGGGCTCTGAGGACAGATGACATTTACATTATGATTTCTGTTTTAGGCATGTGATGGCTCCACCTGCTGGCTAACTAACAGTCTATGGTAATTCAGGATAAGCAAAGTACATATTCTGTTCTCCATAAATGCAGGGTGTGAGGCACTAGAAAAGACATGTTTAGAGTGCAAGAGACTTCTTTATTTAATTTGAAATGCCTTTTTAATAGGGTTTGAGCCAAGTCAACTCACTGAACAATGCTATTTTAATTTGAAATTCCTTTAACGTTTGAATTAAAAAATTCATTACACTATGGATAATACAATCCATTAACCCCAAAAATTCCTCTTAAAATTGAATAAATCTTTCTGTACTAGATAACTTAAGAAAAATTGTTATATATATTTGTAATAATGATCATTTCTAACTTGAGTTAACAAATTGATTTACAATGAATGTTATTGTCAATCATACTTTGTTTGGAATGATCTAAACTTTTTTCCTGAAGTTCATCTTTCTTCAATGAATAAAAATCAAACTCATTAAATGTTTTGTTTTTATTCTGTGTCTGTTGATGAACAAACTATGGCTATATACTGTAGTCAATGGTGAGTCATAGTGTAAATGTCCTTGTTTCTATTTTTTCTAACTTATTACCTCCCCCTCAATAAAACTTTAAACAATTTTACTTCTTTAAAAGTAACAAATTATACTGGCCATACTGGAAGAGCACGTGTTGTCTATAGAGACTGTGACTTCATGTTGTATTATTTGGAGAGAAGCAAAGTCTGCCTTAGAACAATGGGAGTTGTTCATTTCTTTCACCAGCTGGATTTTAGTGAACTGAGGAATTGAAAATTCTAGAACTCTGGATCAACTCTAAGTAACTGACTCCAACACTTTTTAGCTTACTGGGTAACTGGCTGAAGCCTTTTTCCTGAGACAGAAAAACACAGGCATAGATGTGTCAAAATACATACACCTGCAAGCTGAAATTTTATAGTAGGCAAAGTTTATACAAACTCAGCTTTCTTGGCATTTGTGGCACCCTCTCCAAGTAATGACTTATCAAGTGTTCTCTTTTGTGTCTCTCACCCTACTTGTACAAGTACAACTGTTAAACAATTGCTTGGAGTGGTTACTTTTAATCTTAATATGTGATGATCCATGTTCCTTTTCTGATTTTAAAAGCCAAGGCAGCCCCTTCCTCCATTCTGCTGGCCTAATTGTATTCTGTGTCATCCTCTCTGTGTATCCATATGTAGTGGACATCTCTCTCTCTCTCTCTCTCTCTCTCTCTCTCTCTCTCTCTCTCTGTGTGTGTGTGTGTGTGTGTGTGTGTGTGTGTTTAGGCCAGAACTATCATCTTGTTTTCCTAAAACATGTTACCCTGTGACTGGGGTGTGTGTAGGGAAGGGGGTACATGTGGAAGTGAGGGGAGAGCTATGAAGAGTCAGTCTCTCCTTGCATCTTTACAGGAGCTCTGGAAATCTAACTCAAGCTGTCAGGAATCTATGTCAAGCGTTTTTACTCATGGAGATGTCTTGTCTGCCCCTTAATTATTTTTCATCTATCTATCTATCTATCTATCTATCTATCTATCTAGCTATCTATCTTTCTAACTATCATCTCCTTTCATTTATCTGTCTATAATCATCAATTATCTATCTATGTACCTATGCATGTATGTATGTATGTATCTATTTATCTATCAATCAATCATCTAATGTCTATCATCTAACTCACTAGACACATAGCCTCAACAATAAACAACCAGCCTAGAAGCACTGGCTGGCTGGCCAACAGGCCCCAAACATCTCTACCTACCAAGTGTAGGATTACACATGTGCAATACTGTCCCTGCGTTTCAGTGTGACTGGTTAAAAGGGATTGTACTTAGATCCACATGCTTCTACAACAAGACATTTACTGACTGATCTGTCTGCCTAGGTTCATATTCCAGTTTTAATTTTTAGCTTTTAAGTACTTTTGCTGTAACTGTTAATATTTGGGCATCTTTACTGACTTGTCCTTCAGGTTCTGACAGGCTATGTGCACAGCTACAGCCACTAAGAGCACCACATGTGCACATTCACTATGTTCCCTTTTTAAAGGGTCCTGCCCACCTATCTCTTTCTCACTCTGTTCCCCTCTCTCTCTTTCTGTTTCTCTGCCTGTCCCTCTGTCCACCCTCCTTCATCCACCTTTCTGTACTATTGCGCCTGTCCGAGAGGCCAGTCTCTCCCCGTCCCTTCTGCCATTTCCCATTCCCTTTCCCCTAATTAAAAACAAAAACAAACAAACAAAAAAAACTCCACATGAGCTTTTTCTTTTTTTAATTTTTATTTTACATGTCAATCCAAGTTTTCTTTCCCTTACTTCCTCCCTCCCTCCCGCCCTCTCTCCCTCCATCTTTACCTCTCTCCCGCCTTACATGCACCCAAATCAACCTCCCCTCCCCTACCCCTCAGTCCACATGTAGGGTGATATTGTGGTCAATAAGGATCAGGATAAACAAATAGGCCGAATAGATGTTTATTCAGGGAGAAATAACTTACAATCTAGACAGATGAACACCAGGAAATTCAACCCGATCCTCTCCTGTCCGAGTCACGTCAGAAAGAGAGCACCTTCCTGGCCCCCTCCGACCTCCTTCCACAGGTCACTTCCGCCCATGGCTCCACCCCCAATGGGCATGGTCAGTGCCACAGAAGGACTATCTCACTACAGGGTGATGCCATCTATGAGGGGTCATCTAAATCTGTCAAGTCATTTGAAGTGGGGAAAATGTCTTCTCTCCTGTTTCTAGGTTAAAGGAGTATTCCTCCATGGGGCATATGCCCACAAGGTCATTTTGTGACCAGGAATACATACTGGTTCCACTGCCTGAAATTCTTTAGACTGCTGAGGCCTTCTAGCTGGGACCCATATTCAGGGGGTTCTGAGTCAGGCCCATGCTCTATTCCCAGCTAACAGTCTGGGGGGGTGCTGTTAGTTCCTCCTTGTTCAGGTCAGCTGTCTCTATTGTTTCTGCAAACTGGTCTTGTCCTGTCTCTTTGCATCTGGATTGTTTTTCAGCTCAGTGTTTAGTTGTGGGTGTTTGCTTATGTTTCCATAAGTTACTAGATGAGGGCGCTATGATGGTGGATAAGTTAGTCATCAATTTCTCTATCAGGCAATGGCATTTATGGTGGCCTTTCCACTGTTGATGAAATTGTTAGTTGGGGTTAGTCTTGTAGTTCTCTGGACAATTCTTTAAGTTCAGTTTTCTCTTCAATCCTATAATGGCTCCCTATTTTATGTTCTCTGTCTCCCTCTCTGTCTTCTATTCCTCTACTGATTCAATCATTATATTCCTTTACCCTGACATTATAAAGAATCTCTTTGTGATCCTCATTTGAAAGAAGTACTTCAAGATGAAGGGGCCCATGGAAAAATCATGGGGACATGAAGAACATGGAATTTCAAATAATAATTACTTATGTAAATATTAATAGCACATGAATCGTTATTGTGAAATAATGGTGTGTAGTACATTGGTGCCATTGCTGCTTGACAAATATCCAGAATTTCAACATGGCAGACAAACCAAAGAGATGCAGCACCTGCAGAGGAAGTCAGAACTCTATAAACTTCAAGTTTGACTTGCAGAGTAAGTGCTAGGACAGCCCAAGACACAGAGAGGAACCCCGTTGTGGAAAAGGTGATGAGATCCACCTTTAGCTGCTTGGTGGCAGTACACACATTTAAGCCCAAAACTCATGAGGCTGAGGCTGTCTGATTTTCATAATTTGAATGAGTCTACTGAATGAGTTCCTGGGCTACACAGATAAACCCTTTCTTGAAAACAGCAATGCAAATTTACACAAATCAAGAAAGAATCAGATACACCTTTAATATGCATCACATCATCTGGTGTTAGCCTGCATATGTAAAGGAGGAAGCTCTCTCTTTGGCCACTTCCCCTAATTCTGGCGAACAAGTTCACTCCTATCCTAGCATTATAGCCAGATTCTTTGCAAAATTTAGTATATATTGAGGACAAGTTGAGACAATTACTGTACTCTTAAGATTTTACATGGTAGGCAGGCATTGCTGGACTACTTGAGAAACAACTTTTGAGATATTCTAGAACATCTGCTTTCTACATACATGGAGAGATTAATCCTAGCAGTCCTGCATATGTAGAGAAGCTTGAATCCTTGAATAATGCAGATTGTTTAAAACTGCTCACTGAGTAAAATGTGCTGGCTAACAGTAGTGTTCATAAACAAAAATCTTTCTAGCTCCATTCCTCTCTAAATTTTCAACTTTCCATGAAGGATGCTCTTTTTATAATTTTGCAATTGTCAAGCAGTTTTTCTGAGGTCAATGAATAAAACTCCTACAATTATAGAGCAATTATCAAGCTTTCTTATGAGAGAAAGAAAAATTATCATCTTTTGGAAGTGGTTCCTGCTTTTATTTCCTGATAGTTGGAAGTTCCTGTACAACCAGGCCAATAACACCTCATGCTGCACACTGCTCAGTGGGGGATGGGTCCCCATGGGTACCAAAACTCGATGACCAGGTCAGGAGTGGCTTTGGCTTGACAGACAGACACAAACACACTGGAGGAGGTTTGCACCTGCTGCGATTTTTCATTTAGAGTATTAGGTTTTTATACAGAAATTACAAGGAACACATTTTGGTTACAATTTACAGACATATTATAAAATGCCAGTAATTCTTTTGAAGCATGAGATCAAAAAAAACACTGCCTGTGGTCAGTGCACCAGAGATTTGGTTTACTGAGTTTAGAAAAAAGTCATTGTCCCTGATCAGTGAACTGTTAACAGCATTGAAAAAACATTTGTATTGCTTTATTAATTTTAGAGGATAGTCCTAATTTTTTTTTATTTTATTATTTTATTTTATTTAATTTTATATAACAAAGTCCAATTAAATGAAAACAAAAATTTATACACAATATTTGGGAATTTGGGCGTCATTCTTTCCAAACTACTTCCAGCTGGTAAGGGGCACTGTCAAGGGGATTAGAAGAAGATTCAGAAATCCTGGCTGTACTCTGTAAGGCTGCTTTGTCCAGCCGTTTTTGAATGTAGGATCAACTTGTACTCTGATTCAGGCAGTCTGGTGTGATTAAACGACATTAGTCTGGAAGAAATCCACATCTTTTCATTTTCTGTGGAAACAAAAATAGAAATACTTTTCCCCAGTAACTTGTCCTTCAAATTAAATTTTGGAGTCAAAGCATTTTTTTAATTTAATTTATTATTTTACATGTCGATCCCAGTTCCCACTCATTTCCTCCTTCCATCCCTCCCTCCCTCCTCCCCTCTCTTTTACACTCTCTGCCCTCTCACATGCACTCTAACCACCCTCCCCTCCTATCCCTCCACTCCAATTCCATATGTAGGGGAATCCCACACAGTTGGGGTCATGGAGATCTGGCAGGTCATGTGAAGTAGGGACTAGGGCTTCTCTCCTGTCTCTAGATTAAGGCAGTTATCCCTCCATGGGGGATATGTTCGCAAAGTCCTTGTGTGCACCAGAGATACATCCTGGCTCCACTGTCTGAGGTTCCTTAGACTGCTCAGTCCTTCTGGCTGAGTCCCTTATTCAGGGGGGCCTGAGTCAGTCCCATGCTGGCATCCCAGCTATCAGTCTAGTGTCCTTTAGCTCATCCTTGTTCAGGTAAGCTGTCTGTATGTGTTTCTGCCGCATGGTCTTGTTCTCTCCATCTGCATCTGGGTTCTAGTTTGACTCAGTGTTTATGTATGGGTGTTTGATCCTGTTTTCAACAGGCATTAGTTGAGGGCTCCAGGGAGAAGTTAGTTGTTGATCTCACTCTCCAGGAAGGGCAATTATAATAGCCTTTCAAAGGAAGCTCAAAGAGGAAAGAGAGAGACAGAGAGAGAGACAGAGAGAGAGAACATAAAAGAAGGAGCCAATATTGGTTTGAAGATAAAATTGAACACAAAGAATGGTCTAGAGAACTACAAAACTGCTCCCAACTAACAATCTGAGCTTCCGTGGAGGAGCTGACTAAAGTGTGACAGATGATCTAACTATCTGATTATTTCATTATTCAAATCGGTCTTTTTATACTCCAGGAAGAGTGGAGTCTGGATCCACCTTGTTGTTGTTAAATTGACTCTTGTGATTTCCTTCTTTCTTTCTTTCTTTCTTTCTCATTTTCTTTCTTTAATTCAATGTTGATATGAATTTGTAATCTCTCTAGGGCTGAATTATGAGAAATTATCTCTTTATTCACTCATTTTTTTGTTCATCTCTATGATTAAGATCTCAATGACCCTTCAGTATGGAGCAATCATTTAGGCTTCACAGATAAAACACCACTCACTTATTTAATGTTTATTCATTTAATTATGAACATCTGTTATTATGTATTCAGTGATCCCTGAGGTTTGGGCCTCCTTACACTTCCTTAGCTGTTAAACTAGGAAATTGAATGATAATTCATCATTTAATTAACGAATTTAAAATACAGGTGATGTTATGGACCATAAGTCCCTTTTGGAGTCAGATTTTGGGAGTTGATGTAACATCATCTCATTACTTCATCATTTAGCTATATAAATAGATCTTTACATCAGCAATAGGTTTAGGACTTTGGTGCCACTTCGTCAGTGTTAATATAAAATGCACACTAAGTAATTATCAACTTAATTTTTTAAACACATCATTATTCCAGGAAGAGATCAGTCTGACTACTCCATGTGGGATTTACGAATGCCCCACCATGTCATTATTCAATCATTTTTCATTGTACATTAATTATTTAAATCGATGAAGAAGTTGTTAATCTTGACTGGGGTCTGGCCATTCTTCCACGGAGTTAATCGTGTAGCATTATTTAATTATCTAAGTACTTCTTCCTTGACAATCACTGGAGTTTGTTTCCATTTTATGAACGTTAAGTAAGCAGGACTATCAATTTATTAACATATTTGTTTGCATAAGTAATGATGGTGTCATCCGTCATTTGGCTGCTGTGGGACTGACACAGCAGTAGATCGGTACCAGAAGCAGTGCCCAGAGAATGGAGGACACTGCCTTATACAGTGAATACTGATTATGCAATAGTAGATTTTTAACAATCGAATGATTACACGATTTTAAAAAAAACTGTACTGTTTCCCATCATCAGTTTCTGAGAGGTTGCAACAGAACTGACCCATGAAGGACACAATGACCACAGATTTTAAAAATACAATAACAGAAAAATCTCCTGATCAGGGAATCTCATCTAATGAACTCTGTTGGGCTTACATGACATACCACCAACAATAAATAACTCTAAATAACCATAATAGAAAGCAGTGTACAGGACTTAATAGAGAACTGTCAATTGAGGAATCAAAATGACTGAGAGAAACAGAAGACACTGCTTAAAATCCTTAGTTATCAGCCCAATGGAAATCTAAACAACGCTGAAAAACCATATCATCAAGCTCATCTAAAGGTCAGAGAATGAAGAGGAGCTTATTTTATTTACAATAAAGAGACTAGGTTTATGGTAGAGGCGAATAGATGTATTGTTTCCATTCTAGAAATTAGAAAATTGAAGCATAGAAAACAGGTTTAAAATACTCATCATAGTACTTGAATGTCATAAGATGCTTTTGTTGTCATGCTTATGTCACAATAGGCATGTTGTAGCTTGAGAGACCGGTAAACATGTGTAAGTCAAAAGTAAGAGCCCTGCTTTGTTTTTGTGAGAAACTGGCTGTGTCACGTTAATGCTTTCCTGGCCCTTGGCCTCCAGTCAGGACCTCTGCAGCCACTTTTTCTAAGGCTTTTCTTTTCCCTCCTGAGTTTGGTTGTGAACTTATTTTGATTGAGGATTTACTTGTCACCCCATGTTGACATGTCACGTTATTGCATTAAGGAAAACCTAGGAGAAAGCAAACAAGCAAGCAGGTCACAGATGTCCTACTCAGATTTCAAAGAAAAGCAGGGGAGCAGACTTAGGGTGGAGAATGGGGAACAGATATGTTCATGGGGAGGGAGGGGGTTTCTTGGCATTTGGTCCTCAGTGAGATGCTAGATGTGGGTGTTTCGCTCAGGTAAGGGTAGCTCCTGAGACTTGTGGGGAGATTCTGGTCCCACTGCTGTCTCCAGGAAATCCTGTGGACTTGTGCTAACACTCTGATTCTCTGATTATAAGTGACTGTAACAACAAAGAGAATAACTCTGCTCTGAGAACTGTTGCCACAGTTTCTCTAGGGGACAGGTTTGCTTTGGTCTGTAAATTCCCCAAAGGCAAGCTGAGACTATGTAAATTAAAGAAGTTGAGCCAGTGACAAGCAACTTTGTGGTTTTATTTGACTTTCCAAAGCACATGTCCATTAACATGTCCCAGGCAGCACATGATTAAAGCGAAGCAACAGTCACCGTGTGCTATCTTTTAATTGCTGTAGCCTGTGCTGGGGTGAGGAATTGGAGCTACTGGCTGTACTTTTTTTTTTTTTAACCTTACAGCTATTTTCTTTGATTCATCAGAGTTTTATTTTAAGCCAGAATCACACAGTGTAGCAAAGTCTAGCCTCAAACTCACTATCCTCCTGTCTCAGCCTTCTAGAATGACAGGCTTGTACTATCATACACAGCTTTGCCGGAGTTTCTAAGAACACAAAATAGGAGCCAATAGGCATTCTGAGCTGAGCTGAGCTTTCCCCTTTGGAAAAGTCATTTTCTTTGGCTCCCACTTTACTCAGCTATAAAATGAGGAACTTAAGCTAGGAAGTCTTCCACTTCTGAGTTTGACCATTCCAAGGGCTTGGGGTTTTTGTTTGTTTGTTTGATTGGTTGGTTTTTGGTTTTGGGGTTTTTTGTTTGTTTGTTTGGTTGTTTGGTTGGTTGATTGGTTGGTTTTGTTTTTCCTGTCTTAGAATTAGTTTTGAAGATTTTTATATTTTATTTTCATTTTATGTGTATGGGTGTTTTGCCTGTGTACATATTTGTGTACCACATGCATGTCCGGTGCCTGAGGAGACCAGGAGAAGGTGTCAGATCCCTGAGGAACTGGAATAGCTGCCATTTGGGTGCTGGGAATTTGGGTGCTTTGGAAGAGCAGTCAAGGCTCTTAACTGCTGGGCCATCACTCCAGTCCCTTGAATGCATATTTTTATCAAATTTTGAGCAAAGATATATTCCACGTTCTCCCCTGGTTATAATTTTGCACATGGTGTTAGGTTGTCTTGATGCCATGCTACCCTGTAGAATTCTAGAATGACTTCAGCTGGTCAGAGTACTCAATATCCAGTCAGCTTTTGTTTTTAGTGTTCTTAAGTAGTGATACTGTTAGGAGAATGTAAATGCTCTTCTAAAATTTATTTCATCAAATAGATATTAAGAGATATTGATGAAGAAAGAATAATTGCAACTTTTATACACTGCTTCTCAAAATGTAAAATGTGCAACTAATACAGGAGATAAGAAGGCTACAACAAAGCATGTGACCTAGCAATACTACCACTCTTTGTTCCTAGGAAAGGTTCTCTCCATGTAGAACTTTTATGCAAGTGTTCAGAGCAGCATTGTTGGTAATGTCTAAAACGTGGAAGCACTCCACACATCAACCCATGAATATTCTGTGGCAAATATATCCAGTTTAGCAGGTAAAGTAACAAAGTCCCCAAGCACACAACCTGACAGACAGATTCTGATACCAGTGGACTGCAGAAGGCACCAGGCAAAGCTGCCATCATCTCGTGTCTATAATGTGTCTAGAAATGAAGTATATGGTGGTTTCTGGTGCTAGGCTGAACAAAACTGGACATTTAAAACCACTGACGTTTATATAATCTTAAAATGAGAATCATATGGCATATGAATTTACATTTCATTAGAGCTGTTAAAACTAAAACCTATGAACCCATTTAAGACCCTGTGCTACACCTAGAAGAGTCACCCTGTAGATCATCCCTTCTTCAGCTCCCACACTGGGCTCTGTCCCTCCCTGAGTATGTGTGTGTGTTGTTTTTTACTGTACAGTCTAGGTTGACATACTCATGAGCCTCCTGCCTCAGCCTCCTCAGTGTTGACGTTACATAACTTTCATGTTT
Organism: Phodopus roborovskii; assembly: GCF_943737965.1. Taxonomy (NCBI): domain Eukaryota; kingdom Metazoa; phylum Chordata; class Mammalia; order Rodentia; family Cricetidae; genus Phodopus; species Phodopus roborovskii. Next base: position 140,279 of record NW_026125984.1, on the reverse strand, counting down.
TACTGTTGGAAAGTCAGCTCCTTAGGTGACTGTTCTCAGTGAAGGGATATGCCCATCCCCTGCACAGCCAGATCATTATTCCCATTTCAACTCAACACACTCAACTCTATCTGAAAGGCCTTTTACCTCACTTACTTATCCTGTGTCTCCCAACTGAGGTAACTGTCTTATCAACTCTTACAGGCCCTGGGCCCTCCTCAGTTCTGGGTATGTGTGCATCCTTTTCCTATGTATTGGGAGGATGAGTGAGCCATGTTTATTAGTTTGGGATGGATGTCTACTTCTGTTCCAGGAGTTCCTGTATTGGGAATGGCTAACAGCTTTTGCCTGAGAGACTTCATTTCCTGTCTCTCATGTTTCTAGTGATACAGAAGAAACTGAAATGTGTTGACCTTAATCCTAAAGGAGGCCCAGAAGCATGAGGGGAAAGTAACTTTGAAAATGTAATCTAATTATAAATTTACAAATTGTGCTACACTTTGATTTACTCATATCTGTTATGTCTCTGACATAATTTTTTTATTTATAATTTTAAAGTTTTAAAGTTACATACTCTAGTTTTGTTGTCTTTGTTTTTTCCTTTGTTCTGTACCATCATTGGCAGCCCTGTGTGTGAATTTGTTCTCATAAGCATACAACAGACATACACCTGTCAGTTCTCAATTCAAGTCCCATAGCCCCTAAGGTGTCAAATTGGGTTTCAGAAGCCCCTTTCTGGAAGTTTGATGCTTCTGTGCCAGCCTCGATAGAGAAAACCCTTCTTCTTACAACTCTCAGGAATTCTGGGAAGCATACTAGATGCCAGTTTCCTAGCACCCTCCCTCCCACCCGAGAAGTGGGGAGCCCTAAGAACAAGCAGCGCAGGCTCTACTGACCTCCCCACCTTAGCAGGGTGTCTCTTTTGACTCTGGTGTGCAAAGGCACAGGCACTGTAGTCCCACAGGAAACCATGGGGGGAAGGAGGGAAACTCTGGAACAGAGCTTTTCCTTTTTTCTGGGATCCACATCTCTGCTTTTCAGGAGGGATTGCTTTTTGGATTTTGAGGGAAAAACAAAACCAACAGCAAAAGATGTTACCCTTTGGTGGGCTCAGAACCACCTGCTCTGAGGTGCTACAACTTAGCACACATTGGTACCAGAGATGAAACATTAGTGAAAAAGAAGGTGTTTCTGTGATCCCTGGGTCAGCTCATGAATTCCTAGGTGGGGATTCTGGGAAGGAGAGAGATTTTAACTGACATCAGTTACTGTGCTGAAGCAATTTATGTTACTTGTCATCCAATGTCACTCAAATTATGGGCAACAATCTTGCTGTTAAAAAAAATAATCTTGTCATATTATAATCTTTTCCTCTTTTAAAACATAGGGAGATGTGGCCTTCATGGGTGCCACGTTTAATGTTTGTACATTAAGGAGGCTACACTGGAGTAGAAATGATAGTTGCTGGCTCTTCTCATTCATGATGGGATAAAATATGATCATATATAACTCATACATTTGTATACATCACATTTTTTTCCAGAAATTTTCCCTACAAAGTTTTTGCTAAAACATACCAACACTGATTTTACTTTTAGTTTTGAATAATACACTGTTGTTCATTATAGCTTTTTAAAATAAGCTTGCATAAATATTTGCTTATCTTTACTTAGAATGTTATAATGTTAGGGGGACACATTACTAAAAGATGAAAAGTAGGCTGGGCACAGTGACAAATGGCTGTGATCCCAGAACATAGGAGGTAAAAACAAAAGGGTCATGTGTTAAAGGCCAGCCAGGCCTACGTAGTAAGACCCTGTCTTACAAAGTCAAGGGCTGATGATGTAGCTCACTGGTGGAGTGCCTACATCACATGTTCAAAGCCCTTGTGCTCAGCCTTCCCCCTCCAAATGTAGCATGGAAAGCACCAGACTGGTCCATGCTGGGTTATTCTATGAACCTAACTATCTTGCACATCAGGCTTGGTATTTGTTCATCCTAACCCTGAGCTAAGCTGCCATGGAAGTGGAACATGACCATGGAGTGAGTATGATCCACATCAGGCAACACACACCACTTAATATGTTGATAGTCATTCAAGAAGAGGACGGATTTCAAAGTGGGACACTTCACAGATGCACATGACAGCCATTTTGGTTATGCTGCTGGCCATCAACTCCAGTGTGATAGAGCATTCCTAGAATATATACACACCGTATATAACTTTATATTATTAACTGTATTAACATAATAATAACCATGAAATATATCTATGTCCCAAATACCATGCTAATACACACATGATCCTATAGTTTGCTTTAACCCTCATGAGGAGATGTTATTGCTGCATTTACGGATGAGGAAACATAAAGAGAATAGAAGTGAAACCCTGTTCCAGGCTTACCCAGCCAGCTCTCTTGCATGCAGTAGTGATATGTAGTGTTTGTTAATCAACTGAATACTGGCATTAAAGATAAAGAAAGGATCAAATACAACATTTCAGATGTGAAGGCACCCAGACTGGGGAGGTGTGGCAATTGTTTGCTTAGGACTATAGGCAAACATTAATATACATATAAACGAACAAGAATGTACTTATGAGAGGTGTCCCAGAAGAACTTTTAAAGGATGAGTCTAGCATTCTCTGCGAGTACTCATTAATTATTAGGGTCTTTGATGACATAGACCACACCATTTCTCAGAAATTTCTTCTCAGGGAAGTTTATAAACATCAAATAATTTTTCTAATGGATCATCCTCAAATGGGTTAGTATGAGCTTCTCTGGGACACATAATGGAGAAGTAGCTGAAAGGGATTTTAAAGGGATTTTTTAGGACAGAATTCCAATTACAGAGAAGTAATTTCCCTTTCTTGCTCACTAAGCTTTATTTCAGACTAATGAGGTTCCACGATCCATATCCTTTCTCCCCTTATTTCAACAGATATTTTGAATATGAAAATCTTATGTCAAAACATAGCTGAAGCCTTCATTGGGCTTTTGAAAGGCTAAGTAAGAATCCTGTTTCTAGGAATAAAAAGATTTGGATCAGAAAGAGGCTTTGCTGGGGAGAGCCCCTTCTCAGGATGGTAGTGCAGCCAGTCTTTAATCATATTTTTGTTGATTATTTATTAGTTTCCCCACAAAATCAAAGACTCAGTAATGTAAAATGTGTTTTCCCTAAGATATTTTACAATTCAGAATTCACAACAAGGAAATAATGGAAATAAAATGAATTTGGTGTGGACTAATTGGGAAATCAAATGTCTTTCTCTAGTCAGTGGCCTACAGGGAAATGGCTAAGTGACCCAACTGGCCCCGTTTTACCAGCCACACTCTGTCTAGACAGAACTCAAATGCCACTAGCAGATAAAGAGATCAGTAAATCCAGACCATCGAGAGGGAGAACTAATTGAAGTGAAAGGGTGGGCTCCTCACCAGCTGTTCTATGAACCCACCCTGAACCACAGTTGGGACTGATGAAACCCAATCTGTGTGTATTCAAGTCACCAGCCTTGAGCTTGTGTAATGCAAGCCATCGTGGTTGCCACTGTGAGTAATGTTAAGGCAGCTTGCTGTCCTCAGCTGCGGGTCTCCCTGGCCAAGGAAGCTTTGGTCAATATTGTGTTTGCTGTCAGGAAGCCAGACTTCAGCTCACTTCCTAGTGACCAGGAGGCTTGCCAAATGTATTGACTTACAGAGATGCTCCCAACCAAATAAATGAATAAGGTACTGAGGAATCTGCTTGGTAACATACAGAGGAAAGAGAATCAGTCTCATTCCTTGAGGCCACTGTGGTCTTAGGGGACTGGAGCCTTGCACATAACTCCCATTGTCTTGGATATGGCCTTAGCAAAGACCATGGTTGGGAAGAGTTCTGATGTGAGTTAGCTATTGCTTCTCTACTCAAGTTGCAAGGTACTTGAAGTCTGGCCCTGAATAGAACTCTAACAAATATGAGCCCTCAGCTCATTTTGTACCCTAAGTCTAGACTTGCTGCAGGGAGTGTTTGAGAGCTCCATTCGTTTCGTGAGACATGCGCAGTGTGATGCTGTTAAGAAGGAGTGCAGACATGTCCTGTTCAGCTGTCCTTCACTCTAAGGAGTCTGCTTTTTCTCTCACTGATATCTTGACTCTTTATCACTGATGTTTCCAGTTGTTTTCCTGTTATTTCTTGGACTTTTGTGGTTTGTTTCTTTGATAGTATGACTTTCCTTTATCATTTGAAAAGATGTTCAGTGGTCCTATGAGCTAGTCCAGTGTCATTTGGAAATTCACACAACCCTCCAGCAAAGTTTGTCAGAGGCCATAAGGAAACACTGTAGTGTAGAAAACTACAGTTCATGAGCACTATCTAAAAAAAGGTTTCCCAAAAATTTTTGACCAAAGAAAACCCTCATCTTTCACCATCACTTAATATGCTCTGATGCGCAAAGTTACCAGTACCACTTGACCTGTTTAAAGGAAGTGCTACATTGCCAGCTTTTTGTTCCTGCTAGGAGTTGTCATTTCTTTCTCGTCCCACTATGCAGTTATTTCCAAAGGCTTGGATTTTATTTTTCAAATATCTATCATCTAGAGTGTGATAACGACAAAACCACTGGAGCTTGCCAACCAGTTTGGAGGCCCTGTGAGAAAAAGGCTACCATCCTAGACCCTGCATATCACTGAGCCCTGGGCCCTCATACTATGGGTAGGAGTCTGTGCCTGGCTTCTTCTATTACTGTTGCGATTATGGTGTTTTAACCAAGTGGAGATGGACCCCAGCAAAAACATGCTGCAGGACATGTCAACCGGATATGAATTTGACTGGAAGCAGTATAAATGTTTGGGGAAAGTTCCGACTTTTCTGTACTTAAAATGATTTTGAAAAAAAAAGTTTTTTTTTTTTTTTTTTGTTTTCAGTTCATCAAATTGTACTCTTAGGTTGTATAAATATATCTCAATTAAATAAGTATGTATACATTATAACTAGTTATTATATATTTGCAATATATTTAATAAGTAAGCTAAGAGATAGGTTAAAAGGATTTGAGTGTAGTAGGAAAGGCAACATATGAACAAAAAGATGAACAGATTGAGGCTTGCAAAAGGTAGATGCGCTATTTCTAAGATGATGTATCCTAAGAGTCTAGTTCCCAGCCTGAGTCTACCCAGGTCTCTCCCTGAACTTGTGACAACAGGATCTGCCAGCACAAGCTGCTGCCTCCTCATCACAATCCTTTCTCAACTGCCTTAAAAATCTGGTTCTGTCGTTATGCTCTGCCCTGGCCTCATCATCTCCTCAGCTTTCATGTTGCTTTTGTCTTAACACAGCCCACTGACTTAGGAAAAAAACTGAGCTAGGGTCATAGTTGAAGGTTTAGCTATAAAAGGATGTTTCCCACATGCCAGTGGGGACATAAGCCTGATTTTTACTGTCCTGGTAAACACTGCCCCCTTCCCCAAGTTAGAGATCCTTGAATTCCTATAACCAACCCATTTAGCCTCTACTGCCTTTTTAGTTGGGGCGGAGTGCTGATTCTTTGGCATTAATACAGGTCCTTGCCCTTCACCCTATATGTTTGTAAATCATCAGTGAAACACACTGGGAAGCAACACAGCAAGCTCCAACTCAGTTGCAGTAGTAAGAAGACAAACCTGGTTTTTGAGGTCAGTCTGTTGACAACAGCATTTTTACAGCCAATCCCTCTTCACTATTCTCTGCCTCCTGATTTTTATGAAGGCAAGTGACTCAAGACAATGCAAATCACAGAATTTTAAATAGCTGAATTCCTAGGTGATTTTTGAATGGATACAAAGATAACCTTGTTCGACAGTGAATTTGTGCCCCTGGGTGAGTGGCCAGGTGTTCTTTCAACTGGACTGTGAGACTAATTTCTTCCTGGCCCCTGGAAGGCAGCTGAAGCAGTGGGCAGCTGGTATATCTTCAATCTTGCATACCGACATCTTTCTCTGATTCACAGATTTCCTTTATCCCCAGCACTTCCTCTGGTATGTGCATCTCTGGCAGTAAGTAATATGTCTTCTTGGATTTGGGCATTTTGAAACTGCAGGTCCTGGGCAAGGAGGGGAAGGGAACAGGAGATGGCTGCTTACCGGACTGTTTCCAAAGAGGCCCCCACACACACACTTCCATCTCACCTGCCTCTGCTTCCTGAGCATCCACTAAGGGAGTGACATTGGAGTAATTGAGGGTGGCATTATGAGCATAAATTCTTTGAATATTTAAATGATGCACAATGAATCCAAGAGAAAACAAAATTAATTTATGTCCAGTTGTAAATTCCATGACTGGACACATAAAGTAAAATGCTGTGGAAACTCTTAATGAGAGGAGAAATTTCTCTGGGAAAGTTCATGATGACTGTCACTTGCAAAGCGGCGCTATTTCTTATGAAAAGGGTGGTATGGGGCTTTGGGGGGCTACCAAGTACGCCTGGATATGAGCCAGAGGCCTATCATTGACAGCCTGGTGATCTCAGTGCCAGGTCATTCCCATAATTTATTTTCCTAAATCGCAGCACCAGGAAAGATTTTCATATGTGCCAAAAGGGTATTTGAAAGTTATATGTACGTGAGAGAGAACCTGTGGTGACTTAGAATCTGTCCACTTTGGTCACCTTGTGCTTGTTGGTGCTTCTGGTGTGACCAGTGTTCTCTCTAGCACTCCAGTATTTCATGGAAAAGACATTTGTCTTTGCTGGTCACATAGGTGCTCTGGCTTACAAAACTCCCCCAGGACTTCCATGAAGTGTACTGTCCTACAGGCAAAGAACTATACTCTAAGGCAAACTGGGGACCCTCCCCCCTTTAGCCTTGTGCATGTGGAAATTTCATTTGAACAGGTTTCTGCATGGAACAGAAGCCTGGCTTTGGCTGGCAGCTCCATATCTTGAGCAGTTCCTAGGTTATTGCTATTGCATCTGCATTTATGCCTTTGTGTAATTCTCAAAACAACACTGGAGGTAGGAGGCAGTTATAGTTCCCACTTCCTGTATGTGGAAACAGGCTTGGATGCAGTGATGTTAGTAGAGTTACTCACGCAGTCTAGGGCGTTGTAAAAATTGAATGTTCTTCATGAAAATAGACTTCTGGCTTAGTAAGCACAAGGAGCAGGTGAGATTGCCTTCTACCCAGCCACAATTGCTTGGCAAGAAGGGTGGCTTCCCATTTTAAAGGATGTCTCTTGCTTCATGGCCTCTACCCTCACACAGACTTGCCTTACCCTCTGGTTGACTGACTTTGGGGCATTGTGCTCCGCAGTGACTGTCCAGAGACACTCTCTAGTTCTGCCCCTGTGGCAAGCTGTATGCCTTCACGCTCTTTACTAGCACAATGCTTCAGTGTCTCCAAACAGGCTTACTCGGAGCCACAGCACCAGACTTTACCCTCCTCCCTGTCTCTCTCTTCCTAAACAAGGACATTCTGAAGAATGCCCCAACCAAGTGGGACATCTAAGATGTGTAGACCTTTATCTCTCCTCCCAGCTGATGGCACACAGAGTGCTAGGTTGACACCAACTAGGAACATGACTGCATCTTCAGGCTTTGGCACAGCTTTACTTGGCCATCGTTGACAGACTCTCAGCCTCTGTGCATGGCAGAATGAAATACAACTCTCATATCCCAGAATGGAAAGGAGGCTACAGGCAGACACATGTCTCCTTCCTAAACTGGAGATCTGTAGATGGTAATGGGCTGGCTTTTCTAGGAACTTCGTCTTGAGTATTTGTTCTATGTTGGACCAAAGCCTTGCATTATGGGGAAGATAATGAATGCCGTTCACCAGGGGTACTCCTGTCAGGGGTGTGCCCATGCAGTAAATCATGAATGCAAAGCTTGAGTACTTTATGCCATTAAAGTCTCAAGATAGAATTAGACCTGTAATCACACTTGCCCATGTTTTCTCATTTATGATAATTATGGTGGTAATAATCTTAGTATTTTTGGGATGGAGCAGTCACAAGCATCCATCAATTTTTTTATTGACACCAAATCAAGTTGATACTTAATCTTTGCTGCAAAAATATAGATTGCACCAATTAATCTAAAGAAATTGGGCAGTCATTAGCAATGGAGCAATCAGTTAGTCTGCATAACATTTTGGGTCCCCCTGATGCCAACCATCCCTCTTAATTATATGGGATACAGGCGCTTCTTTAGGGCTCAACAGTTGCGTCATTGGCTTAGATTACATACTACCTGTGTCCCAGACTTAATTTTAAAGACCACATTAATTCCTCCCAACCCTCACGCCACACCCTCCACTCTCCCAGGCAAATTTATTTATTCCGAAGCATAACATTTGGATCAAGGCATTTGACATTTTCTTTCTTGATTAGGAATAGGGAGCTTCCCCATGGAGTTCTTTCAGGGATGGGATGTTACTTTGCCATGCTGTGTGTACTAACTGCTTTTGATTTGCACCTTCCCCAAACCATGCAATAAAATCACTGGGCACACAGGGCAGGGGTGGGCTGGAGAAAGGTGCAAATACATACCAAAATCATCATCATCATCAAAACGCCAGGCTTTAAAAGAAGAATCCAACTCATTGTGAAGAAATCCTAATGCTAATGAGTTTTCTACATCTACCTCAAGTCTTTTCCCCAGGCTAGCCCAGTCCTGCTGTCCACACATTTCCAATCATCCTTGCCTACATGTTGTTCCAAGTTGGTGAATAATGCAGCAAGGCATGTTTCATATGTAAGGGGGTTTTCTATTTATGAAATTGGAAGGAAAATAAAACAGTAGTATGTCCTCTAGTCTCCTAACATCAGCACCACTCTGAAAACTTTATAAGCTATCTCTTCACACTCTTAAATATACATCCTGTCTATTGCTGTTGTTACTACAGAATTTCATTTTTCACTTCTGTAACAGTTTTAATCAATGCATAGTGTTCTATCAGGTATATATTATTGGGCTTAATAATATTAATTTTAATAAAATTAAAAAGTTGCCACACAGCAGAGGGAACAACTAGCCAAGTAAGGAGACAGCCTGCAAAGTACTCTGCTAACTGTACATCTGACAGAGAAGTCACACAGAGAATATATAAAGATCTAAAAAAAATATTAATTGTCAGTAAAACAAACCATCCAGAAAATGAGCAAATACTTCTCAGAGATGAAATACATGTGGCCAGTATACATGAGAATAAGTTTAATATCCTTAGCCATCAGGGAAATGCAAATTAGAACAATATTGAGATTCCATCTGTCATTAGGAAGTGGCGGTGTCTAGGGATGTAGTTCACTAGGTAGAATGTTTGCTTAGCCCACACAAAACTGTGAGTGCAGTTCCCAGCACCACATAAAACAACCACAGTGGTACACACCTATAACCCCAACACTCAAGAGATGAAGGCAGAGTATTGGAAGTTCAGGGTCATCTTTGACTACATAGGGCGTTCTGGCCAGCCTCAGATATGTAAGACCTACCTCAAAAAATACAGCCCAAAGGGAAAGAAAATAACATATGCTGACAAAGATGTTGGTGTTGGCCTCATACACTACTAGTAGTGGCAGTTAAATTGGTATGGACTTCAATGTAGGGGTTACTTAAGAAAACTAACTGGGGCTAGGCAGTGGTGGTACACACTGTTAGTGCCAGCACTCAGGAAGCAGAGGCAGGCAGATTTCTAAGTTCCAGGACAATTAGGGCTACATAGAGAAACCTTATCTCAAAAGGGAAGGAGAAGGAGGAGAGGAGGAAGAAGAGGAGGGGAGTGAGAAGGAAGGAAGGAAGAAAGGAAGGGAGGGAGGGAGGAAGAAAGAAAGGGATGAAGGAAGAGAAAGGAAGAATGCTAACTAGGATCAAGCTTTACCCATCCAGGACTATACACAAAGGATCTAAGTCAGCATATCCTATAGAGGGATACCTACAGAGCCATAGTTAGAATTGCAGCACTGTTCACAACAGACATGTTACAGAATCATCCTAGGTGCCCACCAACAGATTAATGGATTAACAAACACTCCACTGTGATAGGTATACACAGTGGAGTCCTACTCAGCCATAAAGAAGAGCAAGTTTGCAGTAAAATGGATGGAAATGGAGGCAACTGCATAAATGGAATACCAGACTCAGAATGGCATTACCATGTTTTCTTTCATATGTAGATCCTAGATTTCAGTGTGTGTGTGTGTGTGTGTGTGTGTGTGTGTGTGTGTGTGTGTGTGGATGAAAGTACAAACGAAAGTGGGAGATGAAAGGGGACTGGGGGAGGGAAAGAAAAAGTAGGGCATGGGTTGAATATGAATGAAAAAAAAAGTATATAAACCCATCACCTTGTGTAGTGAATATCTGTCTATAGAGCTATCTATACCTATGTATTTACAATGGCTTGGATGTTTCCCTGGGATTGAATGTCTAACCTGAAATAGCTGGTCAAAATTCATATCTTTTTTTGTAACTCTTAATACTTATTGACAAACTGCTTATCAAAAGGATTATACCCATTTAAAGCCTTCATTCACCATTCCAATTCAGACTCCAACTTTATTTTAGTGAATGAGATTTAAATTCAGTTGTGTTGACCTGCTCATATTTGCTGACCACTACTCCTCCACTGAGGACAAATAGGCATGGTATCAAACTGTGCCCTGACTCAACTAGGCATAAACATGGGCAGTCATTATCTTGCATTACAGTAAATTCAGAAGTGGGACAGCAGTTGGCCCAGTGATGTCACAGCAGACCTGTGCTCTTCAAGTTTGGCCATTATGGACTTAACCCTGGTGGTGACTTCCTTTGTGTTTCCAAAGGCTGTACTAGCTTCAGGCATCATATCAAATGCAGACACCACAAGATTAGGAGACCACCCCCTCCTAGTGTGTCTCCTCAGAAGTGAAGAAGTTATTCCTCAAAGTTCCAGTTGGCACTTCCTCTGCTCTCACCATGAAGTCTGAGTCTTATGTCAGCTCTTACACTAAACACTGTCACAGGAAATGGTAGTGCCATTAACCAAGAAGTTTATCTGGATTATTATTAACCAAGAAGTTCATCTGGATTCAACAATGAAGTCAACATACTCTTGAGTATTCAGAGAGAGTGGGGGGGTACCTGTCACAGGTACCATGAGTATTTCCTTCCATTTTTGCCACAACTTTAAAATCCCTAAGTAACCATTATGAATTCAAGGAGTCTTTGCAAAAGCAGCTGGCTCTCAGCAGAATTGGGCCTTGCCCTGCATAGAAGGTTCTTGTGGCTGGGCACATGCTTTAATTTAAAGACATTGCTTTAATGTCTTCCCAAAACCTCCCTTGGTGTTTCAGCACACAGATCTCATATGAGAAACAGATTGGATCTCCACCTTTCCCTTTGGAGGATTCTAACTGCTGGTACCATAAAGCTGTCCAGCTTCCACTGGATAGTAGTTTGCAGCCTCATGAACAGGTCTTGCTCTGCAGTTTGGATCACACAGGCTCCAGGCATCTTACTCCATTTGCACAGCCCAAGATTTGGTCCTGGTATCACTCATTATCACCTCCAGTGAAAGGCCAGGAAGGCAGGAAAAGGAGCGGTTGAAGAACTCAGAACAGTAAGTCCTTGCTTCATCTAATTGAAGAAATGGCTGAAATTGCCATCTCAAAGATATTAGGAAACTATCGGATATATCTTCATACACATTTGCCACCAATGTGTACAAGTTAGTATTACATTTTAGAGTAAATTGCATAGACAACAACAAAGGGTGGAGGAGGAAGGGCCTATTCCTGGCCTGGATAAAACTATCAGAGATGTTGTATGTCTTAGTTTGCATTCTGCATTCATGACTTGTAGAGAAACTGTGTCTTCCTGACTTACAATATGATTTGGCACTAGAATTCCTAAGGAGTTTTAGACCAGAGTGATCCACTCCTTTACCTTGTAAAACTCAGCCCCAAATGTTCCCATTTCCTCTCACACTAAAGAAAGTCATTGCTTTTTGTAGGTAGAGATTGGGGGGGGGGTGGGAGGCAGGGAGGCTACCTACTGTACTGACAAACCTTCTGTTTTACAGTTTCACAAAAATTTTTACAACATGATTGCATGTTCTAATTATGAGATTACATATATTTCCACCACTTAGATAATCAGGTGCAATTAGACTACCAGAATAGACAGTGGTAAAAGTTACTTGAAGCAAAAATTACACTATGAAGCATTATTTCAGAAAGGCTTTTGGAATCAATGCACCACAGACCCCCACAAGGAGGTGATTATAATATTGTTCAAGTAGCTAGCCATAACCTGCCAGCTTGCCAAAGCAAGGATGCCTTTTTTATTGTGCAAGATCCGTTTTTGAAAGCTACTATCTAATTCCAGGCACATGCTTCCTGGTACACGCATATCACAGATCCTTGTGCAGATACTCCTTGAGACCTAACCTTCCCACTGTCTGTCTGTCTTTCCCATCTTACCTTTTTTTTTTCATTTGAGAAAGTAGGTAATGGGAAGAAAAAGAGTTGATGCATTGCCCACTGAAGGATCTGTGGATCCAAATGTAAGGGGCTGCTGGTTTAAGAGTCCATGCACTCCTTAAAATTGCCCGACTCCTCAGAGAGTGGCCTAGAACATTGTCAAGGTCCAATAGGTCTTTGGGCCTTTAATAAAAACTATAAGGTGTTAAAATTGATATGTTAGAGAAAAAGAGAGGGTGTAAATAAACACAGAACATGGTGTATGAAAAAGGAGGAGCCTTTCAAATGGGGAATGCATTTATAGACAGTCCTCAAAAACAACATGGTAGTTTATTGCAGCTGGGTTCCCATCCCCAGAATCAAAATAATCCTGAAAAGTCAGCCTCCCCTTGGATGCTTTAAGCGGACTCTAGTTATTTCCTTGTGCTATCCATAGGAGCTCACCAGATCCTTCCCATTGCTTCATCTTCTGTGTTATCATTATTTAAAAGAGAGAGAGAGAGAGAGAGAGAGAGAGAGAGAGAGAGAGAAGACACCATAAGAACCCATTGGCTTCCTGATCACCTGTCCCAGAGTGTGTGGGGGGGTTAGTTGGCCTTCCCCTGAGTCCGGCGACTCTTTAGAGCTACTTATAGTCCATATGGAGCAAATTAAGAGAAAGCGAGAAGGACAGCCACTGGTTCTGATTGGGTACAGTAGTATTAAAAAAAAAAAAAAAAGTCAACGACATCCTTGCCCTGCCTTTGAGAAGATGGATAAAATACTCTTTGAACATACTAGTCTGTTTTTTTTTTTTTTTTTTTTTTTTTTTTTTTTTAATGTCAGTACAGAAGGGTTGTGTTTCTATTTGGCTTTCCAAACCCGTCTCTTGACCTTCTAATTACTTTATTTGAAACAGCACTGAGGGTATAATAAACCTGGAGGGTGCCTCTCCTTTGCTTTATCATAAATTAAAGCTGCTGCTTGTTGAGGTGAAAGTGGAGGCAGAGTGTTCATTACTGCTCAAGTGACGGCTTGTCAATAGTGGTGCTTTTTAGTTTGTTCTAGTCAGCACTTGCTGTGCATTTTGTTGGGCCACTGGGAAATAAATACAACAAGATTATACATTTGGAATACCACAAGAGTTCAGGGGAAGAAAAAAAAACCACAAATGATAAATCATGCGCTTGGTAGAAAGTGACATGCTATCTTGTGCTATTAACAACCAAAGATAATTGCAAGGAATTGTAATTGCAGTTTGCAACTTGCAGTACAGCGTATCCAACATCAATCTTAATAGTGAACAAAGCAGTTTATATTAAAACTTAATTCACCTGGTAACTTTCTGCTGTATACACAGGAGCTAACAGATGTAGCTTTTCAGAAAGTTCAAAGGCATTTGAAATGCGGCAAGCAATGCTAATACCGGAAGCCTTAGAGAAATGCTGCATTAGGACTTGTGATGAAAACAAATGTATGTCATTATCTCCGAGTTTGTGTTTATTTAATAAAATATGCAGTTTGCACATTGGTGAATTCGGTGTTTCTGAATGGGTATGGAATGATGGTTTATTTGGAATCAAAGGCCAAACAGGCTGGCAATTATGCATCTTCAATGAGCCATCTGCATCCTGAGTATATACATTGGAACAGTGTGCACCCCAGTGCTTCAGGGGGTTTGCATGAGGCGGAACAGCAAGCCGGGGTAACTTTATTCATGACTTTCCTTAGATTGGATGTCTTTGAAGCAAGAAGGGGAGAGCTCCTGGAATTACTTAGGAGAACAAGCGTATTTGTTTTGTGAGTTTGACTGATAGCCAGCAGAGCAGTTGAGTGAAATCTCTAAAGTGATTAGGGCTTTCGTTCATATAATCTTCTACCTTTTTCATTAATTTATTCCATAATGCTATTTTGCTGTTCTTCTACCAGGGATAATAATCTCACACTCTCTGACCTTCGTGAGTGGATGACCTGGAGCCCATAACTAATCTTATTTACTCTCCTGACTGGCCGAACTTCATTTTACCTTGTCTGGATAAAAAGCCAGGAGTTCCAAGCCACCCCTCCTTCCAGCCCTCAGCTCATCTGTACTGAAGGGCAAGCAGCAGGCTCTCCCAGCCATCGTCCAGAGCATCCTCAGCAGTGTCCATTTCTCTTCTTAAGAGCATATTCTCCACCCTTTGAAATTTTGAAAATAATGGACAAATGGGAGGCACAGGACTCATTCACATCCCACATCCCACATAGCTATTTTTGTTTTGAAAGTTACTTTCCAGCCTCTGCTATGTGAATATATATGACTTAACCTAGAGATGACCGTTGAATGCATATGATTTTGTGTTCAGCTTTTATATATAATGACAACATGTTTCACATAGTATTTGATGGTGCATTAATTATGCATTGTAGTTACTGAATAATTTACTAAGTAAATATACCCATTTTATCTTATTCCTCATTATTGAAAAGTTAGGTAGTTCTGTTTCATTTTGATAATATGAAGAATGCTGCAGTCAAAATCTGAGCTTTACCCATTTAGAGTCTTTCTGTGGAATTGCCATATCACTAAAATATATTCCTAGATACCTGTAGCCAGTTGCATGGCCACAAGCAATGTGGAAGTATAAATGTTTGTCCCTAGTCATTTTAGAGTTGGTCCTGATTCCTCCATTTTCAAACTAGATTGTATTGTGCAAACTACCTAGCTTCTCTGCCTCAGTTTCCCCATCCAAATGAGGGATTGGTGATGGCACTTAACCTCCTAAGCTATTGTATTACATCAGTTTATATATTCAAAGTTGGGGCAAAAATGCCTGCCACATAGGAATCACTGAAGATGAGTGCTTATTATTACTGAAATTCATTTTCTCTTCATTTCATATCCCCCCTCGATTAAGTTACAGCTTTTGGAGGAAACCTTGTGTAGAACACTGAAGCTAAGGAGCCAGTACATTTGTACATTTTCAGTGAGTCATCATCTAAGGACCTGGACAGTGAAGGCTGTTGCACCTATAAGGGACAGGCTTTGCGATGACCCACTTTGGCATTAGCAACATACAATAGCTACAACTCCAGAACCACCCAAATGGCCTTGAAGCCTGAATTGAAGGCTGGTGGGCCTAATCCTAGAACTTGTGTCTGTTCTGAGCTGTGAGGGCAGCTCCACTCAGACTCTCCTGGGGGAAGAATTCCTCCAAAGAAACTTAGAGTCCTATTGGCACTGAGGTGACTCCCACGCTAGTGCTTGCAGAAACAACTGAGTGCTGCTCATAGACAACTTGGAGAATTGGGTGTCCCAGGAATCTCATTAGTTGGTATAGTGATGAGGACCATACAACAGGGACTTTTTTTTTTCTTTTTGTAAGAAAGGAATACACAAAAAGTGAGGCAGTCTTTCTGCTCTCTCGGGCTGGGCTCTGCACTGGTGTGGACATGTTTTTTTTTTTTTTTTTTTTTTTTTTTTAGCTTCAGCACCTCCTGACCATAGAACTGCTGTTTCCCTGGCCAGAGTCTCATCTGCCTTGTAGGGAGGAAGATAAGGAAGGAAATGGGAAATGCTTATGACACTAGTCAGTCACCATCTATATACTTCAAGGCACTTCCCCCAGAAGTCCCTGCCCACCAAATCACTGCATTTGCTACCACTCACCCTGGCTCCAGCTGCTAACTCCAGGAAGAGTCTGCAGCTGGGTACAGAGCTGCTGTCCCACAAAGGCTGGATTCTAGGAGGGAGGAAGAAGAGCATGGTAGCTATTAGGGAAGGCACCCTGCAGCTGCTGGCAGAGCCTCCCTGTCTGAAGCCTCCTTTCTTCTGCTCTGTGAACTCTCCTGGAGCTTCTGCTGCAGACCAGTGTTGGAGACTAAAGGCCTGAGGCGAGTAATGAGTGCTTTGCAGAGGAGAGAAAGAAAAAGAGGATTGAATGATGAGAACTTCAGGTCATTAAATGAAGTTCCACCATTTTTTTCCTGCCCAAACATTTGCAACAAACTCTGTGGAGTAGGAATCGAAAGGAAATGTGCCCTGCCATTTTTCTTCAGCCTTTTTGCAATGCAACAGGACAATCAATACAGATCTTTGCAGTAATCATATATTGATTTTCCTAGAATATAACTCCATTTAAAGCACTTTTATCCCCAAGAGTAGAAACGTTGGAGGCTATCAAAGGAGGAAGTAAGTTTCCTTGACCCCATCTGCAGAGCGCAATTGATTAGCACAGTATAGTTATGAGTGTCCAAGAGACGGAGGAGAGAAGTCACTGCAAGTTTAATATCAGCTAAAGAGAAACACGATTATAGGACATTAGGCTTTGTGTAAAATCATAAGGTCAGGGTAAGATGGCCATACCATCCAAAGTGCCATAGGAGTGTGAGTGCCTGGCATCCTTAGACTATGCCACTTTAGCCCCCTGTAGCAGCTGAATTCAGGGGACTGAAAGAGACCTAAGTGTATATAGGCAAGGGGGGTGATAAAGGAATAAGTAATACTATTTTAATTTTTCAGAGTGTGTATGAACTCAGAATATAAGCTTGTATCACATTGAATGTTTATTTCATATAGACAAAGAAGGTTTTAAAAAGATTTATGTGTTTTTAGTTTATGTATGTAAATGTTTGCCTACACATATATCTGCACCATGGTGCATGCATGCATGGTGCTCTTGGAGGCCAGAAGAAAGTGTCACATCCCTTGGAACTGAGTTATAGACGTTTGTGAACCACCAAGTGGGTGTTAGGAACCAGACTCAGGTTCTCTGGAAGAACAGCCCAGTGGTGTTCTTAACCCCTGTGGACATTTTCAGTGGAGGCTGGGGATATGCTTAGCCTGTTTAGTCTATAGCTCTTAAAAAAAAACATCAGAAACTAGTTTTAATGCCTGACTGAACAACCTCACTCCCTCCCCCCATGCTTTTTCTCTCTGTAGACTTTGCACAGATGCCATCATCCCACAGGCCAGGGTACTGGGCAGCACCAATAAGAAAGTCCTGCCTTTGTAGCTAGATGTCACCAAAGCCAGGCAGAGCGCCCCCTGCAACAATCTCAAGTTCCCATTTGTGACTGAAAAGGTGGGAGAGCCCTAGTGGGCTCCTAGTTACAGCATATTGTTTACCATATATTTCTCTAAGTCTCTTCCTCACTTTTTATAGGAAAGCTGGCTTCTCACATGCAAACTCTTTAATAAACTAAGAAATTTATGTAGCCTCCTCCTCCTCCTCACTGTGCTGTGTTGGGTACTGTTATTTTGCTAGTTCATATTTTGTAGTTTTTTTGTTTTATTTGTTCCTTTTTGTTTGTTTGGGGGTATTTTTGGCTTTGGGCATAGCAACTAGTACACATTGTCAGATAAAGTATCTTATCTGTCAGCTGCACCCTTGTGAACTAATCATAATTCAATAGGCTTACTAATCAAGATTTGAGATTAATGTTTTGATAGAGCAATCTGATTCTTCTAATCTATCATTAGTTGACAGTTGCTGTGGGCAGAGTGCAGACTTGGCAATCGTCTGCCTGCTTCTGATCGCTTTGGTTGGGCCCCGAAGTTGGGTAGCAGAATTGACTGTAGCAGTGGGCCTGGGCCTTGCAGCGAATAAGGTCTACTCCTCTCTTCCACTCTCCCTCTCCCTCCAGAGTTGGTCAAGTAGAAATATCAGTTCTTGTGAAACCATGTGATCCACATATTGGGAAGCATGTGTCCTTTTGTCTCTTTCACCTGATAACAAAGGTGTACCCAGCTAAGTGACAGATAGACCTCAGGGGGATCTGTTGTGACACTGCCAAACAGTGTACAGAGACAGAAGAGAGATGGAAGTTATGGTTAAATGTTACTGGTTACAACTCCTTTCATGTGTTACTGAAACCCATGTTACTGAGTCTAGCATTCTTGTTCTTTATAGCATCATTTGTTACATTTGTTCTGTTTGCCTGGATAAATGAAAGCTTTAGCTATACTCTAGCTAATACACATATATTCATATAAATCACATATATTGTATATATTATGTTTCTGATATAAAATCCTAAAATAAGATATTATGGATTGGGGATGTAGTTCAGTGATTAAAACCCTTGCCTGGGATGTACAAGGCCCTGGGTTCAGTCCCCAGCACCTATGACAATGATGATGATGACAATGAGGATGACGTTGATGACATATTATATCACATAGCTATCACACCATTTCCTGAGGAGTTTATTACCAACTTTCATTCTTGCTCTTGTCTTGTTACTAGTGTAGGATACTTTCTCATTTTAGAAAGCTTGAAAAATTCTAGAAGAGTTAAGCAAAGCATTTTTTAATCTTATGTTTCTTTTATTTATTTATGCGGGGGTTGGAGACATATGTATCATGTGGCGGTCAGAGGACAACTTGCAGGAGTGTGGTCTCTCCTTCCATCCTATGAGTCTGGGGAATCAAACTCACCATGGCAGACTTGGCAGCAAGGGTCCCTCCTTGCTGAGTCATCTCTTAGCTCAAGAAAACAAGTTTAGTTGCCCCCAAATCTGATCAACTCGGTTACTAATGTTAACATCATATAGCCTTATTAAAATCAGAAACCCAAATAAATGAGTAATTGCTTGAAAGGGTTGCCAGTGAAGACCTCCTCCACCTGGCATGTGGCTTTGGACTCTGGAACACAAGGAAACAATCCAGAGGAGCCCAGGAAGAGCCACTCCCTCCCACGGTTTCCCTTTCTGCATGCAAATCACGTGGAGGAACCCTATTGAGGTTGGTGGTGGTTCTCCTGTGTTAGAAGTCACACATGTCACTGCCCTAATACAGGTGCTAGCCACACTTTGAGAGATGTGTAGCGTGGCTGATTTAGACCAGGGGTAGTGGAGACTGACCTAATTAGACTCCAGGTGTAATTACATAGGCAGTGTAGGCAGCAGTATGCCTGTGTAATTAACGTCTGTGCTGAATGTGCCGTAGCACCTGAACAAAGAACAGTTCATGGAGGAAGCCTCTACCCTGCTCTGTCTTTAGAATATCTTTAGTCAAAGTTGTCTTCCTTGTTCCCTTCTTTATGTAGTTGAGACATGAGCAGTAAAGCCAGCTGTTTTCCAGAAACATTCACGCTTTCTCCTCTGTGGACTGCTCTTTTATACAGTTACATGTGTCCTTCCTCGTGCCTATAAGGCCCATGTGCCTCTCGTCCTCATTCCTCTCCACTAAGCACTGCAGTAGTTTCTGTGAAGAGGGACTGACCCTCAGATGCAGCTTATAGCCCATCAACTCCTGTATGCTATAGACTTCCTTCAGTGACCCGGAACAGGAAAGGCAAGAGTATTTCAGGTAGTCGGTGAAATGCTGTATGGAAAGTGTGTGTATGTTACCCTCACAATGCGTCCCTGGTTCCCAAGAGAGAAAAACCCCATTTTTAGGTTCCACTCTCCTAACACTGTTTCCTTGGTAGCTTCCTCCAGCTTCATTTTTCTCCTAATGTGGCAAATTGGGATCACCTTGCTCACATGGTAAAATGAATGCTGTCATTCTCGCATTCTCTCTGTAAGAACATGCTCAGCTGCTGTAAGGACTCTTCAGATAAGAAGTACTTGCCAGAAGCCTTGGGAACTGGTGAACTGACAGATCACACCATTTTCATCCAGACCTCTCTTCAGCTAAGGGGAAGAAAAGCGCTGGGCTGTCTGTCTACTGAAACCCAGTCTCTATTTGCTTATTTAAGCCCCATAAATATCCGGTGTGCTTGTATCATCTTTCACAGCAGTGGCTCTCAACCTTCCGATGCTGCGACCACTCAATACAGTTCTTCACCTTTGACCCAGCCAAAAAATTATCTTTGCTGCTACTTCATAACTCTCAATTTGCTACTGTTTTGAATCTTTATGTAAATATCTGCTGTGCGGGGTATCTGACATATGACCCCTATAAAACGGTCATTTGACTCTCAGAGGGTCATAGCCTATGGGTTGTTAGCACCACAGCAGTTGGTGTTGACCAAGCACCTTCTGACCTTCTGTACATCTCTTTGGAGCATTGAGAATCCAGAGGAACTAAGACATACCCCTTGTCCCCACAGTTTGCCGTCAGCCTAGGGGAATGAGACATAAAGCACAAGCAAGTAAAACACTAGCAGAGGGTTTAAGAACAGCCTCAGAGACCCCAGGAGAGAGATAGCACATGATATTGCATGGTTATCAAAGGCACTCTTGGTGTCATTGAATAGAAAAGGATGATTTTGGATCAGTCTAATAGTAGGAACTCATAAGTACCATCATAGTCTCCAACGTATTAAGAAACTGAAATATTCCATAAGCAAAGGCTTTTGGGTCACTGAGGAGCTACTCAAAAGAAAGTACTGTGTCCTGTGTCAAAAGTCTTTTAAGCTAGAGTCCACATTAAAAAAAAAAAAAAAAAAACCAAGTGGTGGTGGCACACACCTTTAATCTAGCAATGAGGAGGCAGAAGTAGGTGAATCTCTGAGTTCAAAGACAGCCTGGTCTACAAATAGAGTTCTAGGGCAGCCAGGGCTACACAAAGAAACCATTTCTTGGGGTGAAAAAATGGGCATAATGCCTTAGAATCCTAACTCTAGAAAAGTGGAGGCTGGGAGAACCTTAGGACTCAATGACCAGGAAGCCTAGCATAACTACAAACTTTCCAGGATAATGAAATACTCTGTCTTGGAAAACAAGACAGTAAACTCTCCTGAGGAACTGTAGCCAAGGCTGACCTCTGGCCTATATATGAAAGTGCGTATATATGTACCTACAAATACACAAAAAGTGCCTTACGAAAAAAAAAAAAGCCAATACCCAAGGAGCCTGTATAACTGATACAGATACATTATTCTGGATCATTGCTGCAATGAAAATCCAGACATTTTAAATTCTCTTAATACTATTGGTTTTCACAGAGCCAGGTTCAATAACCATATCATTCTGAAGTTCCATGGATTCAAGTCCCCTAAGTACACTTGAGGTAAATTTGGACTTGGAGTTGTGTAAGACTTAGGCAGGCAGGCCCAATAGGTCTTTGGTATAAGGTGGCATGTGTTATGATAGTGGGCTCAGTGTGTCATGAAATCTAGACAATTTTGAGGAGGGACTAAAAAGTGGCTGAGTTCCAGAAACCTCCCAATGTGTCTGATGTGACATAATTCTAACAACACAGGAAAGCTAGGGTTGCTATTGCTCTAGGCAAATGAAGTACATGTAGAGAAAACCATTGCGCTTGAAATAGAGGGATGTGAGAACACATTAGATGGGTACAGGGTAGCAGAGGTATAAAGTTCCTGAGACTTCCAAGGTGAGAAAGATTTGTAATAAACAGGTTATGTCAATAAAGAGGAGGGTGGAGTCAAGGGTGAGTCTGTGATTTCAAATGTAGACATAAGGTACATTTGGGGAAGTAGCTGCGTGCCCCAGTATAGTTTGATCCTGGGAAGGAGTTTTTAAAACAACAGCCATGCAAACTGGCTACTGAGAAAACCTAAAATGCAAGGAACAGTGGCATTCTCTGGGTCTTCAAGAAATGATTCCCTAACTCTATGTCCACGCAGTTATTGATGCCCAGGGTACAAATAGGTAATGAAAGAAAATGATCAAGTTGTAATTTTGATACATATTCCCTTACCTAACATCTGCTCAACTTAGCATTTTCAGTGTTAGAGTGATGATGCAAAGGGGAATCTGTGTTCATAGGACCTGCACTTTGATGTGTAGAGTTTGACCCTTTTCTGGACCATTAGTAATTGTGGCAGGATACCAATGCACTGCTGAGCATTGGCGATGAACTGCAGCTACTGTTTCATCTCTGGATTACCTAGGGAGCCAGCATGCTCTGCAGTGCACTGTGTGGCAGCCTGCATGCTCTGCAGGGGACTGTGTGGGGAACAAGCGTTCAGCAGGCCAGTTGATGTCCAAGCATTTTCAGCGTAGACAACAGGTTCAAAATACTCATCATTGTACTTGAATGGCACAATGATGCTTTCATTTTCATACTTATATCACTATAGGCATGTTGTAGCTTGAGACACTGGTAAATATGTAGAACTCAAAAGAAAGAGCCCTGCTTTGTTTTTGTGAGAAGCTCAGTGAGGCTGTAAGTTTAGTTCATCGGTGGGTAGACTACTTTTAGCATGGGGGAGGGGTACTAGAATGTGACAGAATGTTGGTTCATAAATGTTGCCTGGCAAATCTGCTTGCATTCTGTATCCTAGTATCATGGGCCAAGGACCAGAGAGAAGCTTCGAGAATGGGTTAACATGGGACATTACAGTCTCCCAAGATAACTATCTCCTGAAAATGTAATGGCAGCATTTGATTCGCCTAAAAAGGTCATAGCCTCACCTCTGGAAGTGTGCCTACAGCTTGTACTGGTTACCAAATTCAAGATTATCTAATCATCAGAGAACGTAGTCTATGGAGAAACTGTTCAAAGTCTTCTGTTTATAAATACTCTCTCTCCTAAGAAGAAAAACTATGGAACAAAAGATAATAAGACTCACAATTATTCATCAAACGTGAGTTTGCCATTGTTAACTTCCTTCAGGATGGTGATAATCCATTTGTTACAGTAGACTTAGTGATTATTGGATTGCAGTCCATCTCTTTAGAGGCAGCTGTCCAACAAAAAAATGTGTGGTATCTTCTAAAACCCTGTATACACAATGACATTTCAGCATTTAAACATTTTACTACTCTGTTCTGCGATTAAATAAGGGATGAACCGGGGAGTTTCCGACAATCATGTGGGAGTCAGTGAGAGCAAATTGTGTCGAGTAAGGCAGACCATTTCATCCTTTGATTATGTTGTTATTTGATTATTAAAATAGGACATTAGATAAACCATGATCAGTGGATTCCAAGATGTGGGAAGCAATTCTTATGAACCATCTAAATATCAATTTTGTAGTCAAAATATTTAAATTAATCATGACAGCATCGTTCATGAGCCTGGTTTGGATCCACCTTAGGGAAGTGGATGATGTTACATGAACTCATTATTTGATTATTTAATTAAATAAAACAATGATTATATCATCCATGACACCTGGAATCTGGTGCCACAGATCATCTAATTACATAATTAATGAATTTAAATTGAAAATCTGTGTTAATCCCCAAAATAATGTAAATATTTGTATAGTTATGTAAACAACAATCCTCCATTTCATGAAGAGACCTGTAAGGCTCCCTCTTGTGGAGATAATTTGCAATATCTTCACATTTTATGATTCATTGACTCAATTGATGATGATGACATCGTTCATGACTGGAGTCTGGCCATGCTCCCCTGCCAGTAAAATGCTACATCCCCTATTTATTGTGACAGTTAGCTATTACTGACTTATTTAATTCTTTAAATTATGTAAACGACAGACAGTGCCATCACCGATTACAGTTAAGGTGCAAAAATCTGTGAGGGACAAGGTTAGGAAAGTTGTAGACACAGGCAGAGCATTTTCTGAATGATCTATGCTTTCCAGAGTACGAGGGATGCTGGGTGATTGAGTCCAGGAGGTTGCACAGTTCCATCCGAGAAGTACAAGGACTTTACCAAGGCTGGCACAGTGGTCTGGCTGTTGACTACCTGCTCTTCCTCCACATCATCACATCGGTTGTGATCTACCATGAGAAGAAGGAGTGGCACTAGGAGGTCGGCACCATCACCGAGACCTGGCAAATGATGACGACTCAGAACACGGAAGAACATCTCTCTCTCAGCTATGTTATTGATGCCCCTGCTGCAGCCATATTTTCAGCTGTTATCAACATTGTGGCTACTCCTGCTACGCCAGGATTGGGCCCACTATCTCACGTCCTGCCGCACCACAACAGAGATTCAGGAGCTTGTGAAGAGGTCAGGCCAACAGAATTCATCAGGCAAGACAGTATGATTATCTGATGATTAACTGATGGCAATTTAAAAATGCGTGATGACAGCATACAGTTTCATACCTAGCAAGTCTGCCCAGGAATTGATGATACTAAAAAATGTCAACGGCTTACATATTTAAAGATGTAATTATTAAATTCTTTCATTATATAATCAGTGATCCCTGAAGTTTGGCGCCACCGTGTGTGACTCAAGTGTGACAGACCATCTAACTATCTGATTATTTCATTTTCAAATTTGTCTTTTTCTACTCCAGGGAGAGTGGAGTCTGTATCCACCTTGTTGGTGTTAAATTGTATCTTCTGAATTCTTTCTTTCTTTCTTTATTTCATTCTTTCTTTCTTCCTTTCTTTATTTAAATCAATGTTGATATCATTTTTTTTTATCTCTCTAGGGGTGAATTATGAGAAACTATCTCTTTATTCATTCATTTTATGTTCAAATCTCTGATTAAGAACTCAATGTCTCTTCAGTATTGAGCAATCATTTAGGCTTCATGCATAAAACACCATCCACTTTTTTAATTTATTCAGTGATCAATGGTGTTTTGAGCCTCCTTTGGGGAGATCGTTGTACCAGACCATCACGTCATCTAATACTACAATTACTTCTTTAACTGTTAAACTAGGAAATTAAGTAATAATTCATCATTTAATTTATGTATTTCAAATACAGGTAACGTTATGGAACATAAGTCCCTTTTGGAGTCAGATTTTGGGAGTTGATGATGTAATATCATCTCATTACTTCATCATTTAGCTATGTAAATAGATCTTTACATCAGCGATAGGTTTAGGACTTTGGTGCCATCTCATCAGTGTTAATGTAAAAGGCCCACTAATTAATTTTCAATTTAATTTTTTAAAAACATCACTATTCCAGGAAGAGAACAGTCTGACTACTCCATGTTGGATTTAAGTATGCACCACAATGTCATTTTTCAATCATTTTTCATTATATATTAATTATTAAAATCGATGAAGATGTTGTTCTTCTTGACTGGAGTTGGGCCAAACCTCCATGGGAGTTAATCACGTGGCATTATTTAATTATCTAAGTACTACTTCCTTGACAATCACTGGAGTTTGGTTCCATCTTTTGAAAGTTAAATATGGAGGACTATCCAATTATTAACTTATTTGATTGCATAAGAAATGACGGTGTCATCCGTCATTTGGCTGCTGTGGCATTGACACAGCAGAAGATCGGTACCAGAAGCAATGTCCAGATCATGGGAGACACTGCCTTATACAGTGATTACTGATTACACAATAGTGGATTTTTAACAAACGAATGATTACACGATTAAAAAAAAAAAAAACTGTACTGTTTCCCATCATCGGTTTCTGAGAGGTTGCAACAGAACTAACCCATGAAGGACACAATGACCACCGATTTTAAAAATGGAATAACTGAATAATCTCCCGATCAGGGAATCTCATCTAATGAACTCTGTCCGGCTGTTAACATGACACACCACCATCAATAAATAAGTCTACATAACCATATTAGAAAGCAGGGTACAGGACTTAATAGAGAACAGTCAATTGAGGAATCCAAAATGACTGAAAGAAACATAAGACACTGCTCAAAATCCTTAAACATCAGCCTAATGGAAATCTAAACAACTCTGAGAAACCCTAGATGAAGCTCCTCTAAATGTAAGAGAATGCAGAGGTGTTAATTTTATTTTCAATGAAGGGGAAGGTATTATGGTAGAGGCGATTAATTGTATTGTTTCCGTTCGAGAAATTAGAAAATTGAAGCATAGAAAATAGTTTTAAAATACTCATCATTGTACTGGAATGGCACAATGATGCTTCCGTTTTCATGCTTATGTCACTATAGGCAAGTTGTAGCTTGAGAGACTGGTTAATATGTAGAACTCAAAAGAAAGGGCCCTGCTTTGTTTTTGTGAGAAACTCAGTGAGGCTGTAAGGTTAGTTCATTGGTGGGTATACTCCTTTTAGCATGCGGGAGGGGCACTAGAATGTGACAGAATGTTGGTTCATAAATGTTGCCTGGCAACCCTGTTGCATTCCTTATCCTGGTATCAAGGGCCAAGGACCAGAGAGCAGCTTCGTGAAAGTGTTATCATTGGACATTACAGTCTCCCAAGGTAACTATCTCCTAAAACTTTTAATGACAACGTTTGATTCGCCTAAACAAGTCATAGCTACACCTCTGGAAGTGTGCCTACAGCTTGTACTGGTTACCAAATTCAAGATTACCTAATCATGAGAGAATGTAGTCTGTGGAGAAACAGTTCAAAGTCTTCTGTTTATGAATACTCTCTCTCCTAAGAAGTCACACTGTGGAACAAAAGACAAATAAGACTCACAATTATTCATCAAAAGGTGAGTTTGCCATTGATGACTTCCTTCAGGAAGGTGATAATCCATTTGTTAGAGTGTACTTTGTGATTATTGGATTTCAGTCCATCTCTTTTGAGGCAGCCGCCCAACATTAAATATGTGACATCTTCTAAAAACCCTGCATACACAATGACAGTTCAGCATTTAAACATGTTACTACTCTGCTCTGCGATTAAATAACTGATGAACATGGGAGTTTCCCACAATCATGTGGGAGTCAACAGAGAGTCAATTGTGTGGAGTATGGCAGACCATTTCATCCTCTGATTATGTTGTTATTTGATTATCAAAATAGGACATTAGACAATCCATGATCAGTGGATTGTGGTGACGCGATGTGGGAGGCAAGTATCATAGACCATCTTAATATCAATTGTGTAGTTAAAATATTTAAATTTATCACGACAGCATCATTCATGAGCCTGGTTTGGAGCCGCCTTAGAGAAGTGGATGATGTTACATGAACTCATTATTTGATTAATTAATTATTTAAAAAATGATCATATCGTCCATGACACCTGGAATCTGGTGCCACAGATCATCTAATAACATAATTAATGAATTTAAATTGACAATCTGTGTTAATCCCCAAGATAATGTAAATATTTGTATAGTAATGTAAACAACAATCCACCATTCCATGAAGAGGCCTGTAAAGCTCCCTCTTGTGGAGTTAATGTGCAATATCATCACATTTTAGGATTCATTTTTTCAATTGATGATGATGACATTCTTCATGCCTGGATTCTGACCATGCTTCCCTGCCAGTAAAATGCTACATCACCTATTTATTGTGACAGTTAGGTACTACTGACTTATTAAATTCATTAAGTTATGTAAACGACCGACAATGACATGACCCTTTACGGTTAATATACAAACATCTGTCAGGGACAAGGTTAGGAAAGATGTAGACATGGGCAGAGCATTTTCTGAATGATCTATGCATCTCCTAGAGTACGAGGGATGCTGGATGATTGCGTCCAGAAGGTTGCACGGTGCCAATCGAGAAGTACAAGGACAACACCAAGGGTGGCACAGTGGTCTGGGTGTTGACTTCCTGCTCTTCCTACACATCTTCACATCGGTTGTGATCTACCATGAGGAAGAAGGAGTGGCACTAGCAGGTCGGCACCATCACCGAGACCTGGCAAAAGGATGACGACTCAGAACATGGAAGAACATCTCTCTCTCAGCTATGCTGGTGATGCCCCTGCTGCAGCCATCTTTTCAGCTGTTATCAACATTGTGGCTACTACTGCTACGCCAGGATTGGGCCCATTATCTCACGTCCTGCCGCACCACAACAGAGATTCAGGTGCTTGTGATGATGTCAGGCCAACAGAATTCATCAGGCAAGACAGTATGATTATCTGACGATTAACTGATGGCATTTTAAAAATGCGTGACGACAGCATACAGTTTCATACCTGGCAAGTCTGCCCAGGAATTGATGATACGAAAAAAGGTCAATGGCTTACTTATTTAAAGATGTAATTATTAAATTCTTTCATTATATATTCTGTGATCCCTGAAGTTTGGCTCCACCTTGTGTCACACACAAGTGTGACAGACTATCTAACTATCTGATTGTTATATTATTCAAATCTGTCTTTTTCTACTCCATGAAGAGTGGAGTCTGGTATCCATCTTGTTGGTGTTAAATTGTATCTTGTGAATACTTTCTTTGTTTCTTTCCTTCTTCCTTCCTTCCTTTTTTCCTTCCTTCCTTCCTTCCTTCCTTCCTTCCTGTCTTTCTTTCTTAATTCCTTCCTTTATTTAAATCTATGTTGATATCATTTTGGGTGAATTATGAGAAACTATCTCTATATTCATTCATTTTTTTGTTCAAATCTATGATTAAGAACTCAATGTCTCTTCAGTATTGAGCAGTCATTTAGGCTTCATGCATAAAACACCATCCACTTGTTTAATGTTTATTCATTTAATTATGAAAATCTGTCATTATGTATTCAGTGATCACTGGAGTTTTGAGCCTCCTTAGGGGAGACCGTTGTACCAGACAGACACGTCATCTAATACTACACTTAGTTCTTTAACTGTTAAACTAGAAAATTAATTAATAATTCATCATTTAAATTACATATTTAAAATACAGGTAACCTTATGGACCATAAGTCCCTTTTGGAGTCAGATTTTGGTAGTTGATGAAGTAATGTCATCTCATTACTTCACCATTTAGCTATGTAAATAGATGGTTACATCAGTGATATTTTTAGGACTTTGGTGCCATCTCATCAATGTTAATATGAAAGGCCCACTGATTAATTATCAATTTAATTTTTCAAATTGCTCATTATTCCAGGAAGAGATCAGTCTGACTACTCCATGTGAGATTTAATTATGCACCACCATGACATTATTCAATCATTTTTCATTATATATTCATTATTTAAATCGATGAAGGTGTTGTTCTTCTTGACTGGACTCGGGCCATTCTTCCATGGGAGTTAATCACGTGGCATTATTTAATTATCTAAGTACTACTTCCTTGGCAATCACTGGAGTTGGGTTCCATCTTATGAAAGTGAAGTATGGAGGACTATCCAATTATTAACTCATTTGATTGGGTAAGTAATGATGGTGTCATTTGTCATTTGGCTTCTGTGCGATTGACACAGCCGGAGATCGGTACCAGAAGCAGTGCCCAGAGAATGGGGGACACTGCCTTATATGGGGATTACTGATTATGTAATAGTAGATTTTTAATAATCGAATGATTACACGATTTTAAAAAAAACTGTACTGTTTTGCATCTTCGGTTTCTGAGAGGTCTCAAGAGAACTGACCCATGAAGGAAACAGTGACCACCGATTTTAAAAATTAAATAACTGAATAATCTCCTGATCAAGGAATCTCATCTAATGAACACTGTTGGGCTGATAACATGACACACCACCAACAATAAATTACTCTAAATAACCATATTAGAAAGCGGGGTACAGGACTTAATAGAGAACAGTCAATTGCGGAATCCAAAATGACTGAAAGAAACAGAAGACACTGCTCAAAATCATTAATCATCAGCCTAATGCAAATCTAAACAATGCCTAGAAACCATGGGATCAAGCTCCTCTAAAGGTAAGAGAATGAAAAGGAATTTATTTTATTTTCAATAAAGAGAAAAGGATTATGGTAGAGGCGATTAATTCTATTGTTTCCATTCTAGAAATTAGAAAATTGAAGCTTAGAAAACAGGTTAAAAATACTAATCATTGTACTTGAATGGCACAATGATGCTTTTGTTTTCGTGCTTATGTCACTATAGGCATGTTGTAGCTTGAGAGACTGGTTAATATGTAGAACTCAAAAGAAAGTGCACTGCTTTGTTTTTGTGAGAAACTTGGTGAGGCTGTAAGGTTAGTTCATTGGTGGGTATACTCCATTTAGCATGCGGGAGGGGCACTAGAATGTGACAGAATGTTGGTTCATAAATGTTGCCTGGTACCCCTGCTTGCATTCTGTATCCTGGTAACATGGGCCAAGGACCAGAAAGCAGCTTCGAGAAAGTGTTATCATGGGACATGACCGTCTCCCAAGATAACTATCTCCTAAAACGTTTCATGACAGCATTTGATTCGCCTAAACAAGTCATAGCCACACCTCTGGATGTGTGCCTACAGCTTTTACTGGTTACCAAATTTAAGATACCTAATCATCAGAGAACGTAGTCTGTGGAGAAACAGTACTAAGTCTTCCGTTTATGAATACTCTCTCTCCTAAGAAGTGAAACTATGGAATGAAAGGTAATAAGACTCGCAATTATTCATCAAAAGGTGAGTTTGTGATTATTGACTTCCTTCAGGAAGGTGATAATCCATTTGTTAGAGTAGACTTAGGGATTGTTGGATTTCAGTCCATCGCTTTTGAGGCAGCCGTCCAACATTAAATATGTGATATCTTCTAAAAAGGGTGTATACACAATGACAGTTCAGCATTTAAACGTGTTAATACCCAACTCTGCGTTTAAGAAGGGATGAACCTGGGAGTTTCCCACAATCATGTGGGAGTCAACTGAGACTTAATTGTGTGGAGTATGGCAGAGAATTTCATCCTCTGATTATATTATATGATTATTAAAATAGCACATTAGATAATCCATGATCAGTGGACTGTGGTGATGTGATGTGTGAGGCAATTATTATAGACCATCTTAATGTCAATTATGTAGTTAAAATATTTAAATTAATCATGACAGCATCGTTCATGAGCCTGGTTTAGAGGCACCTCAGGGAAGTGGATGATGTTACATGAACTCATTATTTGATTATTTAATTATATAAAACAATGATTATATCGTCCATGACAACTGGAATCTGGTGCCACACATCATCTAATTACATAATTAATGTATTTAAATTGACAATCTGTGTTAATCTCCAAGATAATGTAATAATTTGTATAGTAATGTAAACAACAATCAACCATTCCATGAAGAGACCTGTAAAGCTCCCTCTTTTGAAGTTAATGGGCAATATCATCACATCTTAAGATTCATTTTTTCAATTGATGATGATGACATCCTTCTTGCCTGGATTCTGACCATGCTTCCCTGCCAGTAAAATGCTACATCACCTATTTATTGTGACAGTTAGGTATTACTGACTTATTAAATTCATTAAGTTATGTAAACGACCGACAATGACATCACCATTTACGGTTAGGGTGCAAATATCTGTCAGGGACAAGGTTAGGAAAGATGTAGACATGGGCAGAGCATTTTCTGAATGATCTATGCATCTCCTAGAGTACGAGGGATGCTGGATGATTGCGTCCAGAAGGTTGCACGGTGCCAACCGAGAAGTACAAGGACTTCACCAAGGCCGGCACAGTGGTCTGGGTGATGACTACCTGATCTTCCTACACATCTTCACATCGGTTGTGATCTACCATGAGAAGAAGGAGTGGCCCTAGAAGATCGGCACCATCACCGAGACCTGGCAAAAGGATGACGACTCAGAACAAGGAAGAACATCTCTCTCTCAGCTATGCTGGTGATGCCCCTGCTGCAGCCATATTTTCAGCTGTTATCAACATTGTGGCTACTACTGCTACGCCAGGATTGAGCCCATTATCTCACGTCCTGCCGCACCACAACAGAGATTCAGGTGCTTGTGATGATGTCAGGCCAACAGAATTCATCAGGAAAGACAGTGTGATTATCTGACGATTAACTGATGGCATTTTAAAAATGCGTGACAACAGCATACAGTTTCATACCTGGCAAGTCTGCCCAGGAATTGATGAGACAAAAAAAAAAGGTCAATGGCTTTCTTATTTAAAGATGCTATTATTAAATTCTTTCATTATATAATCTGTGATCCTTGAAGTTTGGCGCCACCTTGTGTCACACTTAAGTGTGACAGAAGATCTAACTATATGATTATTTCATTATTCAAATCTGTCTTTTTCTACTCGGAGAAGAGTGAGTATGGGATCCACTTCGTTGGTGTTGAATTGTATCTTGTGAATTCTTTCTTTCTTTCCTTATTTCATTCTTTCTTTCTCCCTTCCTTTATTTAAATCTATGTTGATATCATTTTGTTATCTCTCTAGGGGTGAATTATGAGAAACTATCTCTATATTCATTCATTTTTTTGTTCAAATCTATGATTAAGAACTCAATGTCTCTTCAGTATTGAGCAGTCATTTAGGCTTCACGCATAAAACACCATCCACTTGTTTAATGTTTATTCATTTAATTATGAAAATCTGTCATTATGTATCCAGTGATCACTGGAGTTTTGAGCCTCCTTAGGGGAGACCGTTGTACCAGACAGTCACGTCATCTAATACTACCCTTAGTTCTTTAACTGTTAAACTAGGAAATTAATTAATAATTCATCATTTAAATTACGTATTTAAATTACAGGAAATCTTATGGACCATAAGTCCCTTTTGGAGTCAGATTTTGGTAGTTGATGATGTAATATCATCTCATTACTTCACCATTTAGCTATGTAAATAGATCTTTACATCAGCGATAGGTTTAGGACTTTGGTGCCATCTCATCAGTGTTAATATAAAAGGCCCACTAATTAATTATCAATTTAATTTTCTAAATTCCTCATTATACCAGGAAGAGATCAGTCTGACTACTCCATGTGAGATTTAAGTGTGCACCACCATGACATCATTCAATCATTTCTGTGATTGTGATCTACCATGAGAAGAAGGGGTGGCACTAGGAGGTCGGCACCATCACTGAGACCTTGCAAATGGATGACGACTCAGAACAAGGATCATTGAAGATATTACTTAAATTTTCTACAATTTGCAAGATTACATCATATATTTTCTGTTATTTCAGGCTACATTTGGGATAATCATAATATGGAGGATCATTGTCAAACTTCTAGAAGACACAGAAGGTAAATTTTCATGTGCAGATTCATGAAAAATTGGCTTTGAAGATATTTTAATGAATCCTGGAAATTTTATTGAAGAGTCACACTTAAAAATTTAAAAAAGATTAAGAAGAGCAACAGTGAAAATAAGTGTAGCTAAAGTGATGATTGTCATTTTCTCATAAAACCCTCTAACTCGGTGAAAGATAGCTCTTCTGTGTTTGCAAGGCATTTGTGAAAAATGAGAGGGAATCTATGTCTTAACAGATATCACCCTTTGAATTATAGCACCCGGATAACTATTCTGTAGATATGCCAGTCTGTTTAGTTTCATTCTATTCAGATATTTTAAACAGTATACATGTTGCATAGGTTATAATTATATGTCCAAGACCTCCTAAGAAAAAAGTCTATAGTTAAGCAGGCATTTCTTATCTATTTGTGACTTTGCTGTGGATATTGAAAGGGTCAGTTTATGAATGTCAAGAAGGTGTTACAGAGAACACTTAAAGTTGATTTAAAGAAAGTCAAAGTGTGAATGCTATGTGGAAACCGTTTATTTGTTATCTTAGTTTCATAAGCATATCATATGTAGAGCCGTGTAGTTTAATTGCAACATTCATGATCAAGAGCAAGGGGGATCCCTTAAGTTTGGGATCACCCCACTCTACAAAGTGAGATTCAGGATAGCTAGGTTTACACAGAGTCATTCTATATTAGAAAATATAGGGGAAAAAAGTATTTAGTTTACTCTAAATACAAGTCATGTGAATTTAGAATGTGGAAAGAAGCAACATACCTCTCTTAGGACAGTGAGAAGAAATGAAAGATATTTAGTAGTCCCCACTTTGAGGATATTTGTTGAGTGTGAAACAACTTTCAAATTTATCAGTATTCCTAAGTCATCTGCAAGATACCATCAATTTACACTGTAGTAAATCCATATGACCGTTTGAATGTGTGAATGCTTCCATTTGTACTGGTATATTTAGCCATTGTAGTATGATTTCTATGATGGAAAAACTGATAAATGGTATAAATATGGCAAAGCTCTGAGTCATTTCAGTTTTTTCAATTATGTGGGAGATTTTATGTAAATAGATGCCATAATTGAGGGCCATGAAATAAAGCTCTTACTCTGAATCCACAGGTATCTTCAATGAAAACAAAACAATACCACATTAGAGAAGCATTATGAATGTAAAACTCAAGATCTGAATCTTGTTTACAATCAGGCCAAATTACAACTTTATTTTATACATGTAGGAAGTTTCTTTAGTTTCATGCATGTGGTAAAGTTTTACATATGCTAATTATCTTTGCAGGAATCAAAGAAGCCTTAAGGGAGCGAATCCTGTGAATATACATATTGAATGTGTGAAAAACTTTGTGGGTTACAGGCATCTTCAATGGCTTGAAAAAATTCATACTGGAGAGAAACCGTATAGAAGTCTAGAGTGTGGTGAAGTCTTTGCATGTCACAATTTCCTTCTTCTCAGTGACAGAGCACACATGGTAAAAAAAAAAAAACCTATGAATGAAGTCAATGTGGTAAAACATTTGCAAGACATACTATGCTTAAAAGACATATTAAAAAATATACTGGAGGGAAAACACAAGACTATAATCAATGTGGTAAATGTTTTTCACAATACAGTCATATAGTATGTCATAAAAGAAAACATATTGGAGAGAAACCCTATGTATGTAACCAATGTGGTAGGGCATTTTCACAAGTTAGTACGCAACAATCTCATCATAGAACACATACTGGAGAGGAACCCTATATATGTAATCAATGTGGTAGAGCATTTTCATGTGCCAGTAATCTCCAGTCTCATCATAGAACACATACTGGAGAGAAACCTTATGGATGTAATCAATGTGGTAAAGCTTTTTCATGATACAACAACCTGGTACATCATAAACAAACACATACTGGAGAGATACCCTATGAATGTAGTCAATGTAGTAAAGCTTTCACAACATATGATGTGTTTAAGTCATATAAGAACACATACTGGAGAGATACCTTATGGATGCCATGATTGTGTTAAAGACTTTGCTTACCTCAGCACTCTCGTAAGTCATAAAAGAATGTATACTTGAAAGATACTGAATGTATCCCATGTGGTAAAGCCTCTCTATGTATCATCAGTCTTTATAATAAAAAAAAATCATAGTGCATAAAAACACTATACATGTATTCATTGTTGTAATGCTGTGCACTTTGCTTATCCCAATAATCTTTGTGAGCCTAAGAAAACCCTTATGAGAAGGAGTTGTCCTCGAAAGGATGTGGTATGATCTTTATTCAATACACATTGTCCTCCATAGTTTTCTGGAGAGAAAAATATCTGACACGTGTGAACAATCAGTTCAAGCACTACAATGTCTCTGTTTTGTTCTCACTTGCAAATTCATGGGGAAAAAAAGTCCTGATTATTCACTGGTAAGGTTACCATGTTTCATGGTAACACTTGACTTGATTTACATAAAAACCTCATTCAGATGGATTGCTATCTCTAAGCCCAATCCTTCATGCTTACTTTCTTTTACATGAAATAATTTATGTTACAGGAAAACTTTGAAGACTTTAAGACCCTCAACACAATAGTTACAGGATTGAGTACTCATTAGAGAAAAATATTCAAATATGGAAATCTGTTTAGAGATTTGATTTAATTTTAATTATGTGATGCCAGTGTGTTAGTTTGTGATTGTTCATGGTTTCTCACAAGAATGTTACACCCTTGAGTATTCCTGTAGGAGGAACTAAAGTGTGTTCTCAGAAAACTGACATAGGTCATGGCAATGAACTTGCCATAATTTTGTTCATCCACATTTCTAAACTTGTACGTATTTAAAATCCTGTTTTATCATCTTGATATCAGGTAATAGGGAAGAAATCATGGAAGATGAAACCTACATCATGTAAATAATTCTGTGATCATATTAGATATCATACTTGACTTTAGTCTTTTTTTTCTTTTTTCTTAGTTATGAATGCCCATCCTTAGCTTGGTTTGTTTCTTTCACATTTTTTTTTTTATTTTATATAACTAAGTCCATTTAAATGAAAACAAACATTTATAGACAATATTTGGGAATTTGGGTGTTGTTATTTCCAAACTACTTCCTGCTGGTAAGGGGCGCTGTCATGGGGAATTCGAAGGAGATTCAGAAATCCTGGCTGTAGTCTGTCAGGCTGCTTTGTACAGCTGTTTTGAATGTAGGATCGCCTGGTAATGTGTTTCAGGTGGTCTGGCTTGATCAAACCACATTAGTCTGGAAAGAATCCACATCTTTTCATTTTCTGTGGAAACAAAAAATAGAAATCCTTTTCGCCAGTAACTTGTCCTCCAACTTAAATATTGGAGTCAAAGCATTTTTTTAATTTAATTTATTATTTTACATGTCGATCCCAGTTCCCACTCCCTCCCTCCCTTCCAACCTCACTCAGTCCATCCCTCCTTCTCTACCTTTTACCTTCTCTGCCATCTCACATGCACTCTACCCACCCTCCCCTCCACAATTCCATATGTAGGGGAATGTCATCCAGAAGGGGTCATGTAGGTCTGACAGGTCATGTGAAGTAGAGAATAGGGCTTCTCTCCTGTCTTTAGAATATGGCAGTTATCCCTCCATGGGGGATGTGTTTGCAAAGTCTTTTTGTGGTCCAGGAATACTTCCTGGCTCCACTGTCTGAGGTCCTTTAGACTGCTCAGTCCTTCTGGCTGAGACCCATATTCAGGGGGGCCTAAGACAGTCCCATGCTGGCTTCCCAGCTATCAGTCTTGTGGCCCGTTAGCTCCTCCTTGTTCAGGTAAGCTGTCTCTATGTGTTTGTGCCACCTGATCTTGTCCTCTCCCTCTGTATCTGAGTTCTACTTTGGCTCAGTGTTTATGTATGGGTGTTTGCTTCTTTTTCCAACAGGCATTAGTTGAGGGCTCCATGGGGAAGTTAGTTGTTGATCTCACTCTCTGGGAAGGGCATTTATGATAGCTTTTCCACAGAAGCTCAAATTGTTAGTTAGCAGCAGTCTTGTAGTTTTCTAGACCTTTCTTTGTGTTCAATTTTATCTTCAAACCAATATTGGCTCCCTCTTTTATATTCTCTCTCTCTGTCTCTGTCTCTGTCTCTCTCTCTATCTATCTTTCCTGTCTTCTATTCCTAACCAGGCTCAATCTTCCTGGTTGCACATGTTTTCCTTTCCTCCCCCTCATTTTCTCCTACTTCTCTCTCCATTCGCTGCCCACTCCCACTTCCCCTGAGCTTGGGGGACTTGTCTCTTCCCTGTTCTGTGAGGGACTTTACATGAATCTCTTAGAATACACCTTGTATCCTAGTTTGTCTTGTGGAGTGAATTATAGGCTGGTGATCCTTTGATCTAGGTCTAAAATCCATATATGAGTGAGTACATACTGTGTTCCTCTTTTTGTGACTAGTTACCTCATTCAGATGGTTTCTTCAAGTGCCATCCACTTGCCTGAGTATTTCAAGATACCATTATTTTTTTTGTCTGCAGAGTAGTATTCCATTGTGTAGATGTGCCACATCTTCATTTGAGGGGCATCTAGGTTGCTTCCAGGTTCTTGCTATTACAAATAGTGCTGCTATGAACATAGTTGAACAGATGTCTTTGTTGCATGGATGTGAATCCTTTGGGTATATGCCTAAGAGGGGGATTGCCGTGTTCTGTGGTAAACTATGTTTATCCTACCTATGCAAAAGCATGAGAGATGTTTTCATTTTCTGGTATCTTCTTTAATTTCTTTCTTTAGAGCCACAAAGTTCTTATTATTAAGTCTTTTACTTGTTTGGTATGCGTTATACCAAGATAGTTTATATTGCTTGTGGTCTTGTGGCTATTGTAAAGAGTGATGTTTCTCTGATTTCTTTCTCTGTAGGGCTGCTGAGTTTTTTGAGTTTATCTTGTATTCTGCTAGTTTGCTGAAGGTGTTTATCAGCTGTAGGAGCTCTCTGGTAGAGTTTATTGGGTCACTTATGTAAACTATCATATCATCTGCAAATAGAGACAGTTTGACTTCTTCCTTTCCAATTTTGATCCCCTTGATTTCCCTTTGTTGTCTTATAGCATTAGCTAGAACTTCTAGTACGATATTGAAGAGATATGGAGAGAGAGGGCAGCCTTGTCTTGTTCCTGATTTTAGAGGAATTGGCTTAAGTTTTTCTCCATTCAGTTTGATGTTGGCAGTAGGTTTGCTGTATGTTGCTCTTATTAGGTTTAGGTATGCTCATGTTATACCTGACCTCTCCAAGTCCTTTACCAAAAAATATCCAGGGCCAGCTCGATTCAGTGCAGAATTCTACCAGACATTCAAGGAAGAACTATTACCACTACTCCTCAAAGTGTTTCACAGGATAGAAACAGACGGTTGTTTCATTGCCAAACTCTTTTTATGAGGCCACAATAGCCTTGGTACCCAAGCCTCACAAAGCACAACTAAAAAAGAAAACTACAGACCAATATCCCTGATGAACATCGATGCAAAAATACTCAATAAAATACTGGCAAACCGAATTCAAGAATACATCAGAGAAATCATCCACCAGAGAAATCATCCACCATGACCAAGTAGGATTCATCCCTGGAATGCATGGATGGTTTACCATATGAAAATCTATCAACGTGATCCACCATTTAAACAAACAGAAAAAGAAAAACCATATGATTATCTCCCTAGATGCAGAAAATCCTTCGACAAAATTCAACACCCTTTCATGATAAATGTCTTGGAGAGGTCAGGGATAACAGGAACATACCTAAACATAATAAGAGCAATTGACTTTAGTCTTAATAATTAAAATTGATTCATGTGGAGATCATCTGTTAGTAAGTTCACTAGACCCAAGACAAATGATATATGAGATAGTATTGGGGAACAACTTACACGGATGATAATAAAGAACTGTGGAGATGTTCCAGCTTAGAAGGATGCAGTCCCTGCTCTTCTGAATTGATCTGCAACATAGTAGAGAGAAGTGAGAGACAGAAATGTGGAAAGGGAATGAGAAATAAATGGTGGGAGAGTGAGAGAGTTACAGACAGATTGCGAACGAGAGAAGTGTACCCCAGGGTTCTCCTCCTTCTGTTCATATACACAGAATCAAAGGCACTACATAAGAAATAACTTCATGAGATGATCTGAGCAGAAAACCTGGATTTACAAGAACACTCTCCCCTCTAAATGGTGGGTCCACTAGAGGTTCTAAGTGGTTCTTACAGCCTAAGTGACAGGACCAGGCAAGCAGAAGATACACAGCTGCTTGAGAGTGGGATTTGTAACATGGTAACCAAATAATCCCACCATTTGTATACACATAGAAGCCCACAGGGCTTTCACCTAAATTACCCTGAGACCCTGAGTGTGGGGGCATTGGTCTGAGTCTGGCTTCTTTTTGCTGGCAAGGGACAATGTGGGGTGGAGTTTTCAGGTGTTGGTAGACTCAGCAGGAGATGTGTGTTGAGAAGTTTTCTCTTAGCTGCAAGTCTGGAGACCTTAGGCATCTGTACCTTGAGTAGGTGGATAACGAGGGTTGAGTGAAGCTTCAGCCATAATAGTGAGTTGCAGGTAGCACCATTCCTTTCCCCAACCTCAGTGTACCTAATGCAAACCCTCATGTGAATTCACCTCAGTTCAGACTCTGCCCTTAAAAAGCTGCCATTAGAGTCTCGACCAGGATGTGGAGCAGATGCAAAGGCATCCACTTTTAGATCAATCACCTGATTCCTTGTTTCCTATTCTCCAGGGAAACCCAGGACAGTTATGCTCTGATTAAGTATGGATTCATTATTGCAGTATTATTGAAGCATTGCATCAGAAACTCTGGGTTACAATTTTCCTTGCCACTAAACAGGACTTTTAAGAGCACAGGGAGGCTTTGCTCTTGTGCTCCTGCCCACACAGCAGAACTAATACAGTATTCTTGTTCGTCCCTGGATTCTTTGATCTCAGATTTCACCCCAATCAAATAGCCCAGCCCTCCAGATATGAGAGAGTGTTTCCATTGTTTCAATTGATTTTCTCACTGCTTTCAATTAGTCACTCAATCTCTCCTGCTCTAAAAAGCTTACACTTTGGAGGTGCCTACCTGCCTCCAATTCCTTTCCACCACTACTCTCTGGAATATACTCCCAGACACATCTCTGAAGCTCTTTGTCTCTGTCCTCCATAATGTAGGAATGAGCTGCTGAGTCAGATGATTGGTTTCAGCTTGCATCTCTCTCACTGTTAGCACCAGGAGACACAGAAGATGGAATGAGCTCCTGACACAGCAGTTGCTGCTGGCAGTTTAGGAATTAAGCTCATACCTACTTTGCAGCCACTCTGGTGTTTGACTTGGTGTCATTACTTCTTGGAAAAATCAATGGCCATGTTTGTTTACTAGCTGCAACAGCTTGTTAGCCTCTAATCAACCTGAAAGACTCAGGCATTATGGTAGCATGACTCTGTTACATGGGAGAGTGCACTGTAGAATTTTCTCTGCTCAGCCTAGAGTTCCATGAATACTAGTGTGACCACAGCAACCAAGACCACTATAAAGACAGATTTTGCCCACTTACACTCCCTCCCTCTTCTCTCTTTCAG
The DNA here is from genome assembly GCF_943737965.1 of Phodopus roborovskii. Classification (NCBI taxonomy): domain Eukaryota; kingdom Metazoa; phylum Chordata; class Mammalia; order Rodentia; family Cricetidae; genus Phodopus; species Phodopus roborovskii. The sequence goes on along the minus strand of NW_026125984.1, from coordinate 99,700 downwards.
GCTCTTTGTTCTCTTGCTACTATTTCTGCTCTCTCCCCTCTCATCTCTTTGTGCTCCTGTCTCCCCATTCTCTCCTGTCACCTGTCTATGTGTCTGTTTCTCTTTATCTCTTTTTTTGTTTGATTCCATCTCTTTCCCCATTGTCATGAGATATCCACCCTACTGGTACCCAAAGATAACTGAGTAGACATCACTGAATTTACATAGTGGTGGTTTAGCTGTAATGTGGGGCAACATATTTCTCCATTATATCTGTCTTTGTTAAAAGTCAATTGTTAGTTGGAGGATTCAACACTTTGCCTGACTGATATCAAAAATGCTGACCTGAATTTTAATTTTTCATTTACTTCTTTTGTTGATGCCATGGCCGATCTGGAACTCCTGGGTATCAAGTGGCCTACTTAACTGTTTCAATCTCTGTTGTAGCTGGGATTGCTGGATCATTATTAGAGGTACCCCACTACCCAGTTGTAAGGTGAACATGTTGAACAGGATGACACTAATCATATGCATGTCATGGTTGGGTTTCATTTTTTTCTTCAATGTTTTAGAGGATTTTCCTCTACGGGAGTGTGTATGTATCTTATATATGCCTTTGTGTTTAAAGATGCCCTTGCAGCTTTACTTTTTCAGTCAGAAAATACTCACCAATTTGAAATATTTTTATTTTTTCAAAGTATGTAGGTTACTGTTTGCTAAATTCTAGTGACTAACTATAGGTATCAAAGATGATACGGTTATGATTTGTTTGTTTGTTTGTTTTTGCAATGTTTGTGTCTTTCTGTGGATGTTTTCCTTCCATACACAAGATTTCTTATAGTGAACACTCATTTGCACTCTCTATTAGCAAAAGAGGACCTTGCAGGCCTGATAATTCTGCCTTTACCTATTAAGTTCTGGGGGGGGGGCAAGTATGTTTTACTTAGCCTCTTACCCTCATTATGTTTTTTAATTTGTATTCGAAAGAGACTTTCTATTTTGCTTAGCCCGAATTCAAAATCTGGCTGTCTCACCATATTACCCATCTGAGTCCTGGATTCACAGTCAGTTTGAGCCTGTGAAAATTATGCTGTTTGACCAAGGTTATGTACAAGGAAGAGAATTGGGTAAATTCCTCCAAAGTGAAACTCAGTCTGTTTTATGTAAAAATTTAATTATCAAAAGAGTTGGAAAAGTCTGTAGGCTGGAAAATTTACCCTAGGGTCTATAGCTGTGCAGCCTGTTCCCATTCTTAGTATCTGGAAATCTGATTACACAGTATGGATTGTCCCCTATGTGCAGAGTTCTTACCTGTTCCACACCTTGGAGTTAAACCCCGTGGTATCATGCCTAATATTATCTGGCAGATGGATGTTACTCATGTTCCTTCCTTTGGCCAACTACAATTTGTACATGTATCTGTGGATATCCATTCTCATCTCATATTTGCCTCTACTCATACTGGAGATAGGCTTAAGGATGTTAAGAGCCATTGTTTACAAGCCTTTGCTTATATGAAAATGCCCAGACAATTAAAAACTGATAATGGTCCTGCTTATACTAGTGAGGGTTTTAATTCTTTTTTGCAAAAAAAAAAAATTAATCTCACATAAGACAGGCATCCCTTATAAGCCTCAGGGTCAGGCCATGGTAGAGCGTGCACATCGCACAATTAAAGCCTATCTCCATAGAACAAAAAAAGGGGGAGTTTACATGGTCTCCTCATAATCACATTTGTCTGGTCCTCTATATTTTAAATTTTTTAACTATGCATGGTGCTGCTCGATCTGCAGCTGACTGGCATTGGCACCCTCAGTCATCTGACTATAGCTCAGTTATGTGGAAGAATGTCACTACTGGAAAATGGTGTGGCCCCAACCCAGTTCTAGTATGGGCCCAAGGGTCAGTTTGTGTCTTTCCACAACACACAGATAACTCTGTTTGGATGCCTGAGCAGCTGATTCGCCATATGAGGAAGGATGGTGATTGTAACAGCAAGAAAGTAGGTCCGATGGGTCTTCAAGAATCTACCCACCCTGATGCCTGTGGGTCTGAGTAGCTATATGTGGCCTTTTATCCTAACCACTAATTATAGTTTGAATCCAGAGGCTATAAAATTACACTTTTATCCAAAGGACAAGAATTTCACCTTCATCTCAGGCACTGTATTCTGGTTCCATTCTTATTGTTGTAAACAATGCTAATAATTTTGGAGGAAGTTTCAATTGTTCTCAGCAGGTCTGCCGACTGTAACAGCTGTCTTGGGGATGTACCCATGTGTGCAGCAGAGAGGAAAGGAGATTCTGGGATCATGGCTACCAGTGCTGCCTTCACCCCTGAAGCTACAGTTTCTACCATAGCCCTCTCCCAATCGGTAAATACTGCAAGCACAGTGGATCAACTATCAGGTGATTTGGCTTAAGCCTTATCTACCCAAAGCACACTTTATTATCTAGTACAAATTGGCATTTTTAAACTAAATTTACAAACTAATCTCCTATAGGAACTCTTGAATTTTTGTGAGAAACTCATATGGCTTCTTCTTCTGTCTTTCACACATATCTGTGTTAATTCATCATTTTTCTCCAGCAATCCTGGAGTGATGAGTTTTTCAGTTATACACATGCTTTAGCCATGCAGATCATTAACATCTATGAACCATGAATTTCACTTGCCAATGCAGAAGGCCTTTTACAAGGACTTCACCTTGTGAGCAGATCATTCTGGGTTTGTAGCTCTTGCATTTGGTCTACTTTGCCACAGCACAAAACAGGCCCAGGCCAACTTTCTAACAAGACAGATACTGTCTTTGGCTCGAGGTAAAATGCCTCTGCCCACATGAGGCTAACAAACTATTCATCAGGGACAGTAAGGCAGAGGGGGCAAATATCCCACCTAAGACAGGAAGGTTACGGGCCTGGGTGACCTCTCCAATAATGGGTAAGTAATTATGCTGACATCTTCCTCCAAATGAGGCAGGTGTTAGTTTATATTAAAAGAAAGGGAGAACTGTAAGACCCAAAGCAACTTGAGCAAGCCTGAAGCTGTTGGAGGGAATTCATTGCACCATGGCTGTTGTTGGTACTCTTCCCGTTTTGATAACAAACCTCGAGACGACACACTCCTTGACAAAAGACAACTTGTGACAACACATACCTCATGACAATACATACCTCATGAAAACACACACCTCATAGTGAGGAGCTAAGCCTAAATTTACTCTAATTTTCCACTGTGCAGTAAGTCAGTAATTAAGCCCATTCTTGCCCCTCAATAAATGGCATTCAGTATTTGGCATTCTGACATTGCATTGAACGAATGACCCACTGTCTTGTCTTTATTTCAAACTCTAGCCCTTCGACCGATTCGTGGAAGAGATGGTAGCAAGGGAGCTACAAATATATATATATATATATATATATATAATATATATATATATTCTTTTCATTCTCTTACCTTTAGGACAGCTTAATCACATGGTTTCTCATGGTTGTTTTGATTTGAATTTGGCTGATGACTAAGGATTTTGCGCAATGTCTTATGTTTCTTTCAGTCATTTCTGATTCCTCAATTGAAAATTCTCTATTAAGTCCTGTACCCCACTTTCTCATATGGTTATTTAGAATTATTTAGAGTTGGTGGTGTGTCATGTTATCAGCCCAACAGAGTTCATTAGATAAGATTCTCTGCTAATGAGATTATAAAATTATTCCATTTGTAAAATCGGTGTTGCCTGTGTCCCTCATGGGTCACTTCTGTTGCAAGATCTCAGAAACTCATGGTACGAACAATGCAGTTTTTTAAATCGGTTAAACATTCGATCCTTCAAAATCTATTATTACGAAATCAGAAATCAGTCCCTCATTCGCTGGGCACTGGATCTGGTATCAAACTCCTGCTGTGTCAATCACACAGCAGCCAAAACCACAATGGATGACACCATCATTACATACGTAATCAAAAAAGTAACTGATTGGATAGTCCTTCATACTTAATTTCCATAAGATGGAACCAGAGTCCAGTGATTGTCAAGGAAGTAATACTTAGATAATTAAATGAATAAAAATGAAACTATTGAATGGTGTTTTATACATGACTCCTACAAGATAGCACAAAACTGAAGAGAAAATTGAGTTTTTGATCATAGATTTGAACAAAAATTGAATGAATAATGAGATAATTACTCATAATTCACCCCTAGAGAGCGAACAAAATGCTATCACCATTCACTAAAATAAATACATAACTAAATAATGAAATCACCACAAGGGACAATTAACACCAAAGAGGTGAATCCAGACTCCACTCTTCCTGGAGTAGAAAAAGGCAGATTTGAATAATGTAAAAATCAGATAGTTAGATCGTCTGTCACACCTGAGTCACACAAGGTGGCACCAAACTTCAGGGTTCACAGATTATATGAGGAAACGATTTAATAATTACATATTTAAAGGTGTAAGTCTTTTTGTCTCATCAATTCCTGGCAGGCGTGCCGGACATGATAAAGTATGCTGTCTCCACTGATTTTTAAAATTCCATAAGTTAACAAAGAGATAATCGTAGTGTCTTCCCTGATGAACTCTGTTGGCCTGACATCATCACCAGCTCCTGAATCTCTGTTGTGGTGCGGGAGGACCTGAGATGATGGGCCCACACCTGGCACAGCAGTATCCCTAGTACTCTGGGTCATTCATAGGTCATCCAGAAACTGCTGTGTCCATGTCTACAACCTTCCTATCCTTGTCCCTGATAGCAATTTAACCCTAAACAGAATCAATGATGTCATTGTCCATCGATTAAATGATTTAAATAATTAAATAAGTCAGTAATAGATAACTGTCACCATAAAGAGGTGATGTAGCCTTTAACTGGAAGGAAAGACTGGCCAGACTCCAGTCATGAGAGATGTCATCTTCATCAATTCAAACAATCAGTCATAAAATATGATGATATTGCATTATAACTCCCGAAGAGGGAGCTTTACAGGACTCTTCATGAAATAGAGGATTATTGGTTTACATAAATATACAAATCTTTACATTATCTTGGGTATTAACAGGATTTGTCAATTTAAATACATTAATTTTGTAATTAGATGATCTGCCACACTTGACCCCGCTAGGTGGCAACAATCTCCAGGTGTCATGGATGATATAATCATTGTTTTATATAACTAAACCATCAAACAATGAGTTGATGTAACAACATTAACGTCCCTAAAGTAGCTCCAAACCAGACTCGGGAACAACCCTGCCTCAAAAGAGATGGACTGCAATCCAATCATCCCTAAGTCTACTCTAACAAATGGATTATCACCTTCCTAAAGGAAGTTGACAATGCAAAACTCACATTTTGATGAATAACTGTGAGTCTTATTATCATTTAAACCATTATATTACTTCTTAGGAGAGAGAGACCATTCATAAACAGAAGTTTTTGAACTGTTTCTCCACGGACTATGTTCTCTTATATTAGGTAATCTTGAATTGGGTAACCAGTAAAAGCTGTCAGCAAACTTCCAGTGATATGGCTATGACTTACTGAGGCAAATCACATGCTGTCATTAAAATTTTAGGGGATAGTGTTGTTGGGAGATTTTAGTGTGCCATGATAACACTTTATTGAAGCTGCTCTCTGGTCCTTGGCCGATGATACCAGGATATAGAATGCAAGCAGGGTTTCCAGGCAATATTTATGATCCAACATTCTGTCACATTCTAGAGCACCTTCTACATGCTAAAATTACCATACCCACCCATCGACTAACCTTAGCCTCACTGATTTTCTCACAAAAACAAAAACAAAGCAGGGCCCTGTTTTTTTTTTTTTTTTTTTTTTTTTTTGAATTACACAATATTTACGAGTCTTTTAAGCTGCAACATGCCTGTAGTAATATAAGCATGAAAATGAAACAATCATTATGCGATTCATGTACATTGATGAGGATTTCCACCTATTTTTTATACTTCAATTTTCTCAATTCCAGAATGGAAAAAATACAACAGGTTGCAAGGAAGTATGGCCAGGACTCCAGTCATGAAGAATGTCATCATCATCAATTGAGTCTATGAATCATAAAATGTGATGATATTGCACATTAATGCCACAAGAGGGAGCTTTACAGGACTCTTCATGGAATGGAGAATTTTTGGTTTACATACGTACACACATATTTACATGATCTTGGGTATTATCACTAATTGTCAATTTAAATACGTTAATCATGTAATTAGATGATCTGTGGCACCAGATTCCAGGGGTCATGGATGATATAATCATTGTTTTATATTATTAAATAATCAAATAATGAGTTCAAGTAACATCATCCACTTCCCTCAGGTGTCTCCAAACCAGATTTGTGAACAATGCTGTCATGATTATTTAAATATTTTGACTACATAATTGCTATTTAGTTGGTCTATAATAATTGCCTCCCACATCACGTCACCACAATCCACTGATCATGGATTATCTAATGTCCCATTTTAATAATCAAATAACAACATAATCAGAGGATGAAATGGTCTGCCATACTCGACACAATTGACTCTCAGTTGACTCCAACATGATTGTGTGAAACTCCCAGGTTCATCGCTTATTTAATCGCAGAGTTGATTAGTAAAATGTTTAAATGCTGAAATGTCATTGTGTATGCAAGGTTTTTACAAGATATCACATATTTAATGTTGGACGGCTGCCTCAAAAGAGATGGAATGCGATCCAATAATCCCTAAGTCTACTCTAACAAATGGATTATCACCTTCCTGAAGGAAGTTAACAATGGAATAATCACTTTTGATAAATAATTGTGAGTCTTATTATCTTGTGTTCCATAGTTTTCCTTCTTAGGAGAGAGAGTGTCCATAAACAGAAGCCTTTGAACTGTTTCTCCACAAACTATGTTCTCCGATAATTATGTAATCTTGAATTTGGTAACCAGTAAGACCTCTAGGCAAACTTCCAGATATTTGGCTGTGATTTGGTTCGGCGAATCAAATGCTGTCCATGAAAAGTTTTCGGAGATAGTTATCTTGGGAGACTGTAATGTCCCATGATAACACTTTCTCGAAGCTGCTGTCTGGTCCTTGGCCCATGACACCACGATACTGAATGCAGGCAGGGTTTCCAGGCCACATTCATGAGCCAACATTCTGTCACATCCTAGTGCTGCTCCCTCATGCTAAAAGTAGCATACCCACTGATCAACTAACATTACAGCCTCACTGATTTTCTCACAAAAACAAACCAGGGCTCTTTCATTTGAGTTCTACATATTTACCAGTTTCTCAAGCTACGACATGCCTATGGTGACATAATTATGAAAACAAAAGCATCATTATGCCATTCAAGTACATTTTAAAACTGTTTTCTTTGCTTCAGTTTCCTAATTTCTAAAATGGAAACAATAAAACAAATTGTCTCTACCATAACCCTCTTCTCTTTATTGAAAATAAAATAAACTCCACTTCATTTTCTTACCTTTAGCGGAGCTTGATCTCTTGGTTTCTCAGAGTTGTTTAGATTTGCCTTTGGCTGATGACTAAGGATTTTGAGCACTGTCTAATGTGCCTTTTGGTCATTTCTGATTCCTCAATTGGTATTTCTCTATTAAGTCCTGTACCCTGCTTTCTAATATGGTTATTTAGAGTGATATATTGTTGGTGGTGTGTCATGTTATCAGCCCAACAGTGTTCATTAGATGAGATTCCCTGATCAGGCGATTATTCAGTTATTCCATTGTTTAAATTCGGTGGTGACTGTGTCCTTCATTTGTCAGTTCGGTTGCAGGCTCTCAGAAACTGATGATACGAAGCAATATAGATTTTTTTTACTTCGTGTAATCATTCGAATATAAAAAAAAAAATTCTACGATTACGTAATCAGTAATCACAGGATAACGCAGTGTCCCTCCTTCTCCGGGCACTTCTTCTGGTACTGATCTCCTGCTGTGTCAATCTGACAGAAACCAAATTTGGGATGACACCATTATTACTTACACAAACAAATGAGTTAATAATTGGATATTCCTGCATACTTAACTTTCATAAGATGGAACCAAACTCCAGTGATTGTCAAGGAAGTATAACTTATATAATTAAATAATGCGACACGATTAACTCCCAGGGAGGAATGGGCAGACTCCAGTCATGAATAACAACATCTTCATCGATTTAAATAATTAATATATAATGAAAAATGATTGAATAATGACATGGTGGTGCATACTTAAATCCCACATGGAGTAGTCAGACTGATCTCTTCCTGGAATAATGATGTTTTTAAAAAATTAAGTTGATAATTAATTAGCTGACGTTTTAAATTAACACTGACGAGGTGGCACCAAAGTCTTAAAACTATCCCTGATGTAATGATCTATTTACAGAGCTAAATGATGAAGTAATGAGATGATGTTACATCATCAACTCACAAAATCTGACTCCAAAAATGACTTAGGGTCCATAACATTACCTGTAATTTAAATACATTAATTAAATGATGAATTATTATTTAATTTCCTAGTTTAACAGGTAAATAAGTAAGTGTACTATTAGATGATGTGATGTTCTGGCACGAAGGACTCCCCTAAGGAAGCTCAAAACTGCAGTGAACACTGAATACATAATGACGGATTTTCATAATTCAATGAATAAACATTAAACAAGTGGATGGTGTTTTATACGTGAAGCCTACAAGATTGCTAAATCCTGAAGTGTCATTGAGTTCTTAATCAGAGATTTGTACAAAAAAATGATAGAATAAAGAGATAATTTCTCATAATTCACCTCTAGAGAGATAGCAAAACGATATCATCATTGATTTAAATAAATAAATAAATAATGAAATCACAAGAGACAATTAACACCATCAAGTTAGATCCAGACTCCACTGTTCCTGGAGTAGAAAAAGACAGATTTTATAAATGAAATAATCTGTTAGATCGTCTGTCACACTTGAGTCACACCAGGTGGCACCAATCTTCAAGGTTCACAGATTATATGATGAAACAATTTAATAATTACATCTTTAAATACATAAGTTGTTGAACTTTTTTGTATCATCAAATCCTGGGCTGACTTTCCAGATATGAAAATTTATGCTACCATCACGGTTTTTTAAAATTCCATTAGTTAATCATCAGATAATCAAACTGTCTTGCCTGAAGAATACTGTTGGCATGATATCTTCACCAGTGCCTGAATCTCTGTTTTAGTGGGGCAAGACCTGAGATAATGGGCCCATTCCTGCCAAAGCAGTAGTAGCCAAAATATTGATATCAGCTGAAAAGTTGGCTGCAGCAGTGGCATCACCAGCATTGCAGAGAGAGAGATGGTCTTCCGTGTTGTAGGTTGTCATCTTTTTGCCAGTCTCGGGAATGGTGCTGACCTCCTTGTGCCACTACTTTTCATCGTAGATCACAAACGATGTGAAGATGTGGAGTAAGAGCAGCTAGTCAAAACCCAGACCATCATACTGGCCGTGGTAAGGTCCTTGTACTTCTCGGAGGGCACCATGCAATATTCTGGACTAAATCATCTAGCATCCCTAGTACTCCGGGAGATGCATAGATCATTCAGAAAATGTTCTGCTCATGTCTACAACATTCCTATCCTTGTCCGTGACAGATATTTGCACCCTAATCGTAGTCGGTGATGGCATTGTCTGTCGCTTAAATAATATAAATAATAAAATAAGTCAGTAATACCTAACTGTCACAATAAAGAGGAGATGTAGGATTTAGCTGTCAGGGAAGCATGGATAGATTCCAGTCGTGAAGAATGTCATCCTCATCAATTGATGCAATGTATCTTATAATGAGGACATCCTTGTGCCACTACTTCTTCTGTTCGTAGATAACAACCGATGTGAATATGAGGAGGAAGAGCAGGGAGTCAACACCCAGACCACCAAGCTGGGCTTGATGAAGATTTTGTACTTTTCGTGGGGCACCGTGCAATCTTCTGGACCCAATCATCCAGCATCCCTAGTACACTGGGAAAAGCATAGATCATTCAGAAAATGCTCTGCCTATGTCTAAAACTTTCCTAACCTGTCCCTGACAGATATTTGCACCCTAATCGTAGTCAGTGAAGGCATTGTCTGTCGTTCAATTAATTTAAAGAATTACATAAGTCAGTAATAGCTAACTGTCACAATAAAGAGGTGATGTAGCATTTAACTGGCAGAGAATCTTGGCCACACTCCAGTCGTGAGGGATTTCATCATCATCAATTGAAAAAATGAATCATAAAATGTGATTATATTGCAAATTAACGCCACAAGAGGGAGCTTTACAGGTCTATTCATAGAATGGAGGATTTTCGGTTTACATAACTTTACAAATATTTACATTAACTTGGGTTTTAACACGAATTGTCAATTTAAATACTTTAATTATGTAATTAGATGATCTGTGGCACCAAATTCCAGGTGTCATGGATGATATAATCATTGTTTTATATAATTAAATAATCAAATAATGAGTTCATGTAACATCATCCACTTCCCTAATGTGGCTCCAAACCAGACTCATGAACGATGCTATCATGATTAATTTAAATATTTTAACTACATAATTGATATTTAGATGGTCTATAATAATTGCCTCCCACATCTTGGAACCATAATCCACTGATCATGGATTATCTAATGTCCTATTTTAATAATCAAATAACAACATAATCAGACAATCAAATGGTCTGCCATACTCGACACAGTTGACTCTCACTTCACTCCAACATGATTGTAGGAAACTCACATGTTCATCCCTTATTTAATCACAGAGTTGAGTAGAAAATGTTTAAATGCTGAACTGTCATTGTGTATGCATGGTTTTTAGCAGATATCACATATTTAATGTTGGACGGCTGTCTCAAGAGAGATGGACTGCAATCAAATATTCCCTAAATCTACTCTAGCAAATGGATTATCACCTTCCTGAAGGAAGTTAACAATGGAAAACTCATCTTTTGATGAATGATTGTGAGTCTTGTTATCCTATGTTCCGTAGTTTTTCTTGTTAGGAGAGAGAGCATCCATAAACAGAAGCCTTTGAACTGTTTCTCCACATATTATGTTCTCCGATCATTAGGTAATCTCAAATTTGGTAACCAGTAAAAGCTGTAGGTAAACTTCCAGAGATTTGGCTATGCCTTGATTAGGTGAATCAAATGCTGTCATGTACATTGATGAGTATTTTAAAACTGTTTTCTATGCTTCAATTTTCTAATTTCTAGAATGGAAACAATACAACGAATGGCTCTACCATAATCTTTTCCTCTGGAATACTACTCTGTTGGGGGGACAAAATGGAATATTGAAATTCTCAGGCAAGTGGATGGAACTTGAAGAAACCATCCAGAAAGAAGTAACACAGGCACAAAAAGAAGGACATGCTATGTACTTGCTCCCATATGGATTTTAGACATAGAGCAAAGGATCACCAGCTTATAATTAACAACACCAGAGAAACTGATACACAAGGAAGATCTAAGAGATTCATATAAGGTCCCTCAATGAAGATGAAAACAAAAATTCTCCAGAGCACAATGGGATTGGGGAGCCCTTAGTGGGGTGGGAACTAGGAGAAATAAAGGGGAGGAGGGGAAACCATGTGGGATTAGGTAGACTGAGTCAGCAGAGGAATAGAAGAGAGAAAAGAAAGAGAAAGATAGAGATAATAAAAGGGGGAGCCATTATAGGATTGAAGAGAAAACTGAACCTAAAGAAATGTCCAAATACCTACGAGAATGACCCCAGTTAAAAATTTGAGCAACAGTGCAAAGGCTACCATAAATAACCTTCCCTGATAATGAGATCAACAAATAATTTATCCAACACCATGGAGCCCTCATCTAGTACCTGATGGAAGCATAAGCAAACACCCACAACTAAACACTGAGCCGACTCGAATCAAGATGCAGGCAGGGAGGACAAGGCCAGGCTGCAGAAACACATAGGGACCGTTTACCGCAACTGTCTATGTGGGAATCTATGGAGATTCCCACATGGGCGTCATCAGTCTACTTGCTATTATCTTTTTCATACTTTGATGGGTTAAACCCTGTGGGGATATCGACCTCTAGACTGGATTCCTGTTTAATACTATAAATTCATTTGTGTTTTTCCATACTTTAACTTTACTTATCTTTAAGAAAATGTCTTTTGAAGGGCATGTGTGTGGTATGTGTGTATGTATATGGAGGTAACAGCAAGCGCTTCCAGAAACCAGAAATGAATGTCAGATATCCGGAAAGAGGTCCACGTGTTTCTGCCCGCTAAGATCAAACACTGGTCCCCAGAGAAGTTATGAAGCACCCTCATTCGCTGAGTCATCCATCATTCCAAGAGTTTATCTCGGACTTTATGATGAGATTACATGAAGCTGAGGTATAAAAATCCCAAGAGTGTGGCATGTTAGGTTAGCATCTGCCTGAAAGTTCTAAGACGCAGAAGGTGTAGAGACAAAGAGACACAAGAGTATGCAAACACAGTGAGTGCAGTGCACAAGTCTGGGATTGTCAAGGGAAAACCTTAGTAAATTAAAAGTGTGCAACACACTCTCTCATGCAAAAGCATTTTTTATTGAGCTTATTGGAAACTGTAACCTTAAGGATGGTGGGCGAGGCAAGTACTATCCAGCTTAAATGCCTCTCATAACCACAGAAAGACAGATCTCAGTTGAAAAGGGAGAGGTGTCGCGCGCAACCTTTGCCGATAAGGAAGACGCGGCAACCGAAGATTTGTCCAGCAGAATCTTTATTGTAGAGCTCTTTACATGCTGATGGAGAAGGACCCCAAGCCCAAATGCGCACGGCTTAAATAGCCCGCAGGGCGACGTATTCGTCTGTGATTGGTGCTCCGCAAAACGCCCAAATGATATAGCCTTTCTGATAGGGAGAGCTACCATATAGAAATTACCATATAGTAGCACATGTGCAATTAACATAGCTAATGCTGTAAACAAGAACCAGGAAGCAGGAAGCCAGCGCCATCTTGTAATGGCGAATACGGCTCCCGACATCTCCCCCTTTCTTTTAAATTATATGCAGAGCCAGACACATTACCATGAGGTTTCCGATCAGCCTGCTGAATCAACAGCTTGAGCGATCAAGGAGGTTACACAGTAAACGAGACCCTTTGCATCGGAGACCCCGTGCAATGGGAACCTGAGCCCTGGGAGATGCAGAGGTCTGTCCAGAACAACATCCTGGTGCAATGGGAACCTGTGCCCTTCAGGAGTGTTTGGAGTTCTGACAGCGTCTCAACGGCTTAGCATACTTAACCATACTTGGGGGGATGCTCCCTGCTCAACAGCCAGCATAGCTTGCACAATGGCCACATTTTTAGCATGTTGTTGTCTTTTGAATCTGCAAAGCAACCAAAAACAGAGGAACAGTCCCAAAAATAAGGTCATTCCAAACATTCCTACACCAACCCATTCTTTAAAGTAGGAAAAAGCGGAGGACATCCAAGAAAACAATCCATGTGTAACAGAAATATCTAAACGAGTGGAATTAATCTGAACTATGGCAAGACGAAGCTTTCTCATCAAATCATCAAATTCTACACTCCAATTAGATAGTAACAGCGAGGATAACTCCTTAGATAAATTCGCTGCTTTAGTAAAATTTTCATATTGAATGGAAGTCACACAAAGCCCAGGTAATTTAACTTCACATCCCAATTGAGCCAATTGCCATAATATTTCTAATTGTTCCTGAACCAGATCAATACGCTGATTAACAATCATCAACCCCCCTTTCAATTGACTATTCACAGAGGCTTGAACATCTATTGCTTCGCTAACCGAGGCAGATAAATTATTGAGATGTTGAGCAGTGGCTACCTGTCCCTGTAAAGCTAAGGATGCCACGGTCAGAGAGGCCCCAACCGCCGCCGTCGCTATAATAGCCACTATAGCTGCAGTAATGCCAAAATCACGTTTCTGTCGAAATAAAGTCAAAGAATTACTAGTCTTCACAGGCATTGGCAAGAATCTGGGCATACGGGCCACGGTAGCAGAGGAAAACTCACTAGCATTCCAGCAAAGAGCAAAAGAGCATCCTATATCATTACACACAGCAAAAACAAACGGGGGCCAGACACAAACTGGAGTGGGATCCAATTTTAAAAAATTTAGAGTAAATAAAGTGAGGGAAAGAGTAGCTTTCTGACCCATATTTATGGCGGGGCAGATTCCCCCCTTTTGTTTTTGTAAGTACATTTTAATAGTGCTATGAGCACGTTCCACCATACCTTGTCCTTGTGGGTTGTAAGGTAACCCGGTCACATGGTGGATTTCCATTTTAGCACAAAATTGTTGAAATGTTTTAGAAGTATAAGCAGGTCCATTATCAGTCTTTAGCTGCCGTGGCTTTCCCCACGCTGCCCATGCCTCCAGGCAGTGGGTGATGACATGAGCCACTTTTTCTCCTGACAACGGTGTAGCGTGGACAATTCCGGAACAGGTGTCCACAGAGACATGAACATATTTTAACTTACCAAAGGCAGAAATATGGGTGACATCCATTTGCCAAATATGTAAGGGTTTTAATCCCCTAGGATTGACACCAAAAGTAGGTACAGATCTAAATTCTGCACAATTGACACATTTAAGTATAATGTCACGGGCATCCGCTCGTGAAATGCCAAATTTTCTTCTGAGTGTATCCGCCGGAACATGATACAGCTCATGAAAGGCAACAGCATTTTGTATGGGATTAAGGATAAAATAGAATGCCTTAGTAGCTTTATCAGCCAAATCGTTAGCTCTTGTCATGGGTCCAGGCAACAGCGTATGTGCTCTCATATGCTGTATGAAAAAAGGATGTAATCTCGTTCTGATTGATTGCTGAATATCAGCAAAAACTTGTGCGACAGCACTTTTTGAAGAAATTAGTCCCACTGTCTCCAAAATTTGTACTGCTCCAACCACATAATATGAGTCGGAGATAATATTCAGAGGTTGAGGGAAAACTCGTAAAACCTCAGCTACAATGGCACATTCAACCAATTGTGGGGATGAAAAATTAAAGCATTTTTGAAATATCTGATCATTAACAACATAACTGCCAATACCTGTCTTGGACCCATCAGTAAAAACATCAATAGCTCCTACAATCGGTTGACTTTTAGTAATTTTGGAAAAATAATGGCATTAGTTAAGACAAATTGTAACAGGGGGTGTTTAGGATAATGATTATCGATATTTCCAGAAAAGGTGCAACGAAGAATCGCCCAAACATCCAAGGTGGCACATAACACATTTACTTGGTAAACAGTATAAGGCACAATAATAGATTCTGGCTCACAGCCAAAATGGGTCAAAGCTAGTTGTAAACCTTTTAAGGCCATTTCTCCTATTTGAGTGGGATAATGGCTTAGAACTTTGCCAGGAGAAGTTTGAGGATGGACCCATAATAGTGGTCCCTTTTGCCATAGCACAGTTGTAGGCTGTTGAGGTGAGGAAACAATGCATAGCTGAAACGGGCTAGATGGATCTAGCCGGTTTAAAGAAGCTTCACCCAATTTCCTTTCCACCTTATCCAACACTTGGGCAGCTTCAGCAGTCAATTGCCTACTAGATGTAATGGCTGAATCTCCTTCCAAAATAGCAAATAAAGGCTTAAGCTCTGCCGTAGTTAGATCTAAATATGATCTTATCCAATTAATATCTCCTAAAAGCTTTTGGAAATCATTAAGTGTTTTAAGAACATCTCTTCTAATAACAATCTTTTGTGGCTTTACCTGCATAGGATAAATGGTAGAGCCAAGAAAATTCCCAATATCCCCTTCTTGTACTTTCTCAGGAGCTATAAACAAACCCTTATTATTCAATTCACTAGACAAAACGCCAAAGGCTTGCTGCAAAAGGGCGTGATCAGAATGGCATAACAAAATGTCATCCATATAATGACATATAGGCAGTCTGATTCACAGCCCATTGGCCTTGACCCGTGAGCATATCAAAGCTCCATTGAGGTCGCTGATTGGCTATATTTATTTTCGCTTGGGCCGCACACAATTCCTGATAAATGGACTTCCAATCTAAATAATGACCCATAGATAAGCATGCTTTAACTGTATTATTCCAATCGTCTGGAGTCATTGCATTCATGGCTAGCCTCTCAATAAGGGCTGTGGTGAAGGAGGCGCTAACTCCATATGTCTGCACTGCTTCCACTAAAGCCTTCAATTGTTTCAAATCCAATGGAGTATGTTGCCTCTGATTCTGGGCATCCTCCCATACAGGGGAATGCTGCCTGTATTCTCTTTGTCTCCTTATCTGGAATCATAGAATTTCTTCCTTTTTTGGGCATCTTTTGCTGCTGTATGACATCATAGGGCGGTGCCGTTGGTTCATAGCCCGATGCATAAGGCGGGGCACGCCCATACCTTCCTGCCTCATATTTTGCAGCTTCCTCATCTAATTCTGCCTGCTCGGCAGGGTTCAGCTCTGGATCCCCCTCTGATTCTGATAGGTCAGATTCATCCTCCTCTCCGGGGGACGTCTCCCCCTCGGAGGAAGAATCTATAGTATAATGCTTAAACTCAGTGAGGAGAGGGTACAATTTTGGATCCTCACATTCACAATCCTTACATGCTCCTTCTTTTGGAGCAGGCATAAGCTTTAAACTTCTAGCTCGTCGGTTAAGTTCCTCTTCCTTTTCGGCGAGCTGTTTTTCTTTCTTTTCTAGTTCCGCTAGTTTATTGTGCACATTCTCATTCTTATCTGACTTCTTTTTGGAGGACTTCTTCTTTTGTTCTCCCTTCTTTCCCTTTTCAGCTTCTGATAGACTATCCTGATGGTCTGAAAGCACTCTCTGCCCCTCCTTGACCTGTTCCTTACATCTCTCATCTTCAATACAAGACTTTAACAATTTATATAATGGCCATGCACCAGCCCTTAAGGTTCCTTGCTCCTTCTCCCGCATAAGGTCTCCTCCCAATTTATCCCATGTTCCTTTGGAGAGGGTCCCGGAGACCACAAACCAGGGAGCAACATGGTCAACCTCCTTAAGGAAGTTCTGCAAAACTCTGTTTGGAATCTTCAGCTCTCTCTGCTTCAGCAGCGCCTGCGCTGCATCTGCAATAGGCTTGGTCGGCTGGTTCCCCATAACTCCTTTATCTACAGGAGAGGGTGTGAAGGCTCAGTTATTTACCTGAAACTTAGGGCCACTTAAGCTAGGTCACAAAAAGGTGAGCGGCAAGTCTTTTCCCGTTTATGACAATTAAGACACAGACAACACAGTAAAACGAAAATGAAACGAACAACAAGAAACGGGATCACCCAGACCACGGAGATCATACCTTGCTGAAAAGTGCTGCAGCTTCTCGCTCCGCTGGCTTGAATCTTCCTTCGACGAGCAGTCGAGGGTCCTTCGAGTCGTTCCTCCGCCCAGGGTCGGCAATTCCCGGGTTTCGGCACCACTTGTCGCGCGCAACCGTTGCCGATAAGGAAGACGCGGCAACCGAAGATTTGTCCAGCAGAATCTTTATTGTAGAGCTCTTTACATGCTGATGGAGAAGGACCCCAAGCCCCAAATGCGCACGGCTTAAATAGCCCGCAGGGCGACGTATTCGTCTGTGATTGGTGCTCCGCAAAACGCCCAAATGATATAGCCTCTCTGATAGGGAGAGCTACCATATAGAAATTACCATATAGTAGCGCATGTGCAATTAACATAGCTAATGCTGTAAACAAGAACCAGGAAGCAGGAAGCCAGCGCCATCTTGTAATGGCGAATACGGCTCCCGACAGAGAGGACCGTGCTCTCAACAACAGTTCATTCTACAGTCAATGTTACTCTTCAAAAGGAAATATATGTGCACATATTACAAATCTTTATGTAAGTCAGGCAAAGAAAAGGTGGAGGCAGAGACATGGAACACATTTCATCCAGTCCATGGTGCTCTTTGTACTATGCTCTGTCTTTATCCCCTCCCCTGTGTATCTGAACTCTCACACACTGACTGTGGTGGGGTCAGTACACAGTGTTCTCAAATCCCTTTTCCTATCTGAGGTTGGGTCTTCACCGTTGGCCCTGAGCAGATGAGCAGGCCCTGATTGTCCATGTCAAAGCTTCTCTCTCTCTCTCTCCCTCTGATTCCTTGGTATGACATTGTCTCCAAGTATATCCAAAACACCTTGAATAGACAAGCTCTGTGTCTCTCTAAAGAGTCACTGGAGTCCTTGATTTCCTTTCTCAGGCCAGCAGTAATCTCTCATCCTTTATTCCCAACATGAACATAGGGAGGCCTCTTGGTGATAGACACAGAATCGCCTGCAATCTAGACACTTCTTACTCACAAAGTAGACCTCCTTTGGCTGTCTTATTGCTCTAAGAGTGTCCAAGAGCTCAGAACAACATTGGACAAATCTGTCTGGCAGGACATCACCAAAGTCATCATACACTTCACCAGGGGCAGGATACATCTCCAAGGTGAGCTGTGTCAGGTGGGCAGTGTGCTGAAGCAGCTTCTTAAGGCTGGTCAAAGACAGGAAGTTCTTCATCAAATTCACCTCCACCAGCTGGGAACACTGGCTCAGGGCAGGGAGGATGACATCCATTTGGAAGTCCATGAGCATACAACCCTTCAATTTTAATGTCTGCAGGGTAGCTGTCAATCTCTCTAGCAGTCTTCCCAGAAGTGGATGACTTAAATTTAAAAAGGTGACACCACTCAGGTCCAGATGTGTGAGCCGATGGACGCTTGGGCACTGGGACAGGTAACTCATGTCTGATTCTGATAGTGAGCAGCGAGTGATTGCTAGGGTCTCTAAGGGACTCTCCAAGTTCCTACAGAAAGACAAGGCAGATTATCTCAGTAAGTTTAATAGTGGTAGACAAAGGGCACCAACTTCAAGTGAGCAGTGGTTAGTGTGTCCTAATGTCGTTCTGAGATCTTGGTGGAGGTCAATTCCAGAATGCTCTCAGATGGAGAAGTAATAGCACAGGCAAAATCATGTGACTGCTTAGGTCCCCAACCCTGGTTCCCCTGCGCTGTCAAACTCAAAGCCTCATCAGATGACAAATGGGGCCAGCAGGAAGCCAAGAAAGAAGACCTGGTGGCAACTCAGAGCCTTCTCTGTGTGTGCTAACATTGGTCCTCATGAGTCCCACCTCCTAGCACAGCCTCTGTACTACTGAGAGGTCTTCCCTTTGACCCACCCTAATCACTTCACTCTCAGTAATTTTCCATTGACTTAGACACTACCTGTGCTCAGAGAGCCCCTGTCCCTTGGAAAATCAGAGAGCGATGTAAACTGTGCATACAGTTCTGAGGACAGTGCTGACATGGGGCAACATGTGACTTAAAACACCCTCCCCTCTGTAGGTCAGGTTTCAAAGACCGTTTCTCGGTGATGGTGGGAAGAATAGCAGAAAGACTACTAGAGCAATCATTCAGAGGTCATATCCGTGTGTAGTCACCAGTGGCTGGCAAGCCCCAGGTGTACACTGATGTTTCATGTAACACGGAAAGGCTCTTCTCTGGCCTGTGAAACAAGCTCTCTATCCTTCCTTACCTGAGCACTTGGTCCAGTCTTGCATTCAGGAGGAAGACACGATTCAAACAGAGATGCTGGAGCTTGTTGAGTTGGGAGAACTGAGAAACGATCTGTCGAAAACACCGTCGTTTCATCTCTTGGTTCCACAACCAACGCAAGGGTGTGAAGACTTCATGAAGAAGGAGTTTCTGAAGGTTTTTCATCTGGCCCAGGCCAGGGGCAAACTTTGCAAGGGTCCTCAGGTCCCAGCGAGCATTCACTTCCAGTTCCCGTATACTGCATGGCGCAAATACCTCCAGCAGCTCTAGGGGGTTATAGACAGGGCGGGCCCCAAACTCCAGCTTTTCACAGATCACCTGCAGCACATCTTTTCTCTGCTGGGCCCAGCAGTGGAAACATTCCAGGTATTCACAGAGATGTCTGGAATGGAGGGAAAGGTTCATCATCACAGTCACAACCTCTTTTCCCTGTCTTTCGGGATGGTGCACCACTGGTTGGGTCTCTACGACGACATCTGGAGAGCAGACACCATCCTCTGTTCCAGCCCACACGTTCCAGAAGTTATGATGGGCATCCCGAAAATCAAGCACCTCTAATTTGCAATTCCTGTTGGTCAAACAAGAAGGGGATTCAAATGGCAGGACTGCCAATGTATAATCGGCTTTCACCTCACACATCCACTTCCCTTGAATGCATCCTGGAAACCAAGACTCAAAAGTTTCCTTTCTAGGGCCTGGCTACAGAGGCCGAGGTAGACTCATTGTGTGTTGACTACATCTCTTAGCAGTGCGCTCCATGCACCACTGTCTCTTTTCATTTATTCACTTCTCTAAGACAGCTCTGATTCAACTCGACCCACATTCTGAACTCTGTAGTCACTTCTCTCCATCCACACTCTTCCCCTCCATGTCACACTTTCTGACTCACCTAGGTCGATCCTTCTGCTGAATCAGCAAATCAAGGCCAGCCAGCACAGCCTTCAAGATCTCCAGGTCAGGAAACTTCATCAGGGCTCCCAAGGGAAGGCATCTGAAAGGCCAGGCTGCCACCATAGCACTTAGGATCTTGGTTTGTTTCCCCTTAAAGGCATCTTTGAATAGCGGTGGGAAGAGCTCCATGGGTAGTTTATTCAGAGCAGAGATAGCCAAGGCTTCATTTTTGAGCAGACTACTTCTTGCCAGCATCTGGAGTGTCAATGGCGAACTCATCTTGACCTTCACACAGACAGGTGCTATGGGAATATTCAGAGGAATTAATCCTTTCAGACAAGTCACTTTCAGCAGGACTCTCTGCCCCTTCATGGCGTAAACCCTGCCGGGCTTTGGTCACTAGTCTAGAAAAGTTGGAAAACCCATATTTCCTATTACACACTGTCTGACTTCTCATAGGCATAGGTCCCTCAAAGGCCTCATGCTCATGGACATGAGCCACCATGGCAACAAATCTCCCCGTTATTCTGCTAATCAAAAACACTGCTCCCCAGAATACTACAACCCTGGGCAATGAGAGAGTGGAAAAGTAAACAAGAGCTAGACTCTTTTGTGGGAAATCATCTTCAAATGTCTTTCTTGATCCACAAGATCAAAGTTAAAAATCCCACAGCCAAGTTTACTTTGCATTCAATCAGTGGGGGTTGTTGGGAGAATATGTGAAATGGAGACAGTCACTGTCATTTCTAATATTTTAGACCTGCAGCCAAGATGAGCCCCAGACCACTCTTTAGGAGTTTGAGTACTGACAATTTGTCAACTTGATGCTTCGCTGAGATTCATGGCCATCTGTGGGCTTCTACAGAATTTTCTTCATCTTCAGTTAACAAGTCCATAATCACATTGAATTAAATCCTTTTAAGCCAGATTGGAGTTGTTGGTCGGTACTTGCTCAGTGTGTCTTAACCCCTGAATATCGCAACCTCATCATTCTCTTAAAGGGCACAGCAGGTTAGCACCTGTGCTCCATGCACCACTGTCTCTTTTCATTTATTCACTTCTCCAAGACAGCTCTGATTCAACTCGACCCACATTCTGAACTCTGTAGTCACTTCTCTCCATCCACACTCTTCCCCTCCATGTCACACTTTCTGACTCACCTAGGTCGACCCTTCTGCTGAATCAGCAAATCTCATAATACTCTCATAACACTAAGCTGCATGTGGGGTTCTAGGCTAACCAGGGCTAAATGAGATTTTCAGCTTCAAATAGCAAAACCAAACATAATAACAAATCCAAGGTTACTAAGATGGCCCGAGGGACTGGAGATCCTTGGTAAGGTTGTATGTCCTGAAGGGCTTGAATGGCTAACCTGATCAGCACACACATAAGAGGTGTTCCAATCCCAGCAGTTGTGTTAGTGACTTGAGGATCCAAACAACTCTGTTTAACCTGGCCAGGATAACCCTTATATGCCCATATCCTCTTACACCTTCCATTCAAATCGCCACCATCAGCCATATTCTGCCATCTGATTGGATAATTGAGCATATCCCCACCCAATCATACTTGAGCTTTCACAGCTGTGGCTAGAGAGAATCAGATGTGGGAAAGGTGTGTGTGGGGGGAGACCAGATTGTACCAAAGACTCAGGTTAACTCTAACACTAGTCCATGCACAGGCATTGGTTTCTCACACATTTAGTCCCGGCACTTGGGGCACAGAGGCAGGCAGATCTCTGTGAGTTCAAGAGAAGCCTGTTCTACAGATTGAATTCCAGTACAGACTGCAATGCAATACACAGAAACCGTGTCTTGAAAAAAAACAAAAAATTAACAAAACAAAACAAACAAGCAAACAAAACTTCTCCCCCAATTTTCAATTCTGGGATTTACTCTCATGATGACATGTAGACAGTTGTAAGATTTCCATATTCATTGGATCAATGAAGCTCAGCCCTATCTAAACTCTTTTTTCATTCTGAGCTGACATGGAAATCTCATTAATCCTCCTACCTGAGCTTAGTGCTATAGCTTGTATGTGACCAGTTTGATTGGATCTCCCATCAGGAAACAGATTGAACTGAGTCTATGGTAACAGTAAAAACCCATTCTCCAAGTCATCTCAAACTCTAAGCATCTGTCTCTGTATTGTTAAATAATTAGTTTTATAGTCTTTAATCAGATTTCCATTTTATGTAACCATTGCCATGACCACTGGAATCTAACCAGGGCTTCAGTAACCTTCCAATCTTAGTGGAAGAATAACGAAACAAGACATGTTCGTGTTAATTACGTCTACTTTCAGGACAGAGATTGAACTGAGTTTGATCGTGTTGAAAATTACAAAATCAATTGTATTTTTTTGAGACAGTGTTTGTCAGTGGTCACACCCTACATTCCTGGTACTAGCTCTAAGACCGTGCTATGCTACCCGACAACTCACAGAGATCTGACTTCCTCTAACTCCCATGTGCTGCCAATAATGTTGAGTGCAGCAAGATACATAGCAGATCCAGAGAAAGCCAAGCCACTACCTCTTACCTTTATGTCAGGAAGAAAGCGCTATTCCTGTCTCCACAAACTCTCACCAAGTTTCAGACACCTTCCTCTCCTTGGAGGGGCTGGAGAATTCTGAGACTGACTCCTCAATCCCCTGCTTCTACCTTTTATACCTCTCTAGGGCTGGGATTAAATGTGTGAACTCTGTGAGCTCCAGACAATATTCAGGTCATACCTTGAAAACCTGTACTCCACAAAACTTGAGAATGCAAAGGAAATGAACAAATTTCTTGAAAATTATCACCAAAATAAAATCAATAACAGACAAACAACTTAAATAGTCCTATAAACCCCTAACGAAGTAGAAGCAGTCATCAAAAACCTTCCACCACACACACACACACACACACACACACACACAGAGAGAGAGAGAGAGAGAGAGAGAGAGAGACAGACAGACAGACAGACAGACAGACAGACAGACACACAAAAAAGACCAGGGCCAGATGGCTTCAGTCCAGAATTCTACTGGAAAATCAAGGAAGATCTAAATTTCGTACTCCCCAAATTGTTCCACATAATAGAAACAGAAAGTTCATTGCCAAACACTTTTTTTTTTGGAGGCCACAATCACCTTGGTATTCAGGCCACACAAAGACACAACTAGGAATAAAAACTACAGACCAATATCCCTAATGAATATTGATGCAAAAATACAAAATAAAATACTGGCAAACCGAATCCAAGCATACATCACAGAAATCACCCACCATGACCAAGTAGGCTTCATCACTGGTATGCAGGGGTTGTTTAACATTCTAAAATCTATCAAGGTGATCCACCTTACAAAAAAACTGAAAAAGATAACCACCCGATAATCTCCTTAGATTCTGAAAAAGCCTTCAGCAAAAATCAACACCCTTTCACGAAAAAGGCCTTGGAGCGATCAGGGGTAACAGGAACATATCTAAACATAAAAAGAGCACTATTCATAGACTAACAGACAATATCAAATTGAATGGAGGGAAGTTTAAGGGGATTTCTCTAAAATCAAGAACAAGACAAGGCTGTCATCTCATTCCATATCTCCAATATTGTACTTGAAGTACTAGCTAAAGCAATAAGAAAACAAAGGTAGATCATGGAGACACAAAATGGAAATGAAGAAATCAAACTTTCTCTATTTGCAGATGATATGATAGTTTACAAAATTGAACCCCCACCCAAAAAAAAAAAAAACAAAAAACAAAAAAACAAAAAACAAACAAACAAAAAAAAAACCATCTTCTACCAGGGAACACCTGAGGCTTACAAACACCTCCAGCAAACTAGCAGGATACAAGATATTCTCAAAAAAGATGAGTAATCCTACTTTATTCAGACAACAAAGGGGCTGAGAAAGAGATCTGAGAAACATCATCATTTACAATAGCCACATACAACATAGAATACCTTGGGGTAATGCTTACCAAATAAGCAAATGACCTAATAATAAGAACTTTGTGGCTTTAAAGAAAGAAATTCAAGAAGATAGCAGAAAATGGAAAGATCTCCCATGCTCTTGGTAGGATGAACATTGTAAAAATGGCAATCTTGTCGAAATCAATCCATAGATACTGTGCCATGCCCATTAAAATCCCAGCACAATTCTTCACGAACCTTGAAAGGATAATAATAATGGACTTTATATTGGAAAACAAGAGAACCAGGATAGGCAAAATATCCTGTACAATAAAGGAAGTTCAGAGGTCATCACCATTCCCAACTTTAAGCTCTACTAAAGAGCAATCCTCCTGAAAAGGGCCTGGTATTGCCAGGAAATAGAGCAGTAGACCAATGGAATTGAATAGAAAACATGATAATAACGCACACACCTTCGAACACCTGATTTTTGACAAAACGGTTAAAACTATACAATGGTAGGAGTAAATCATCTTCAACAAATGATGCTGGCACAACTGGATGATGGTGTGTAGAACTGCAGATAGAACCATGTCTATTGCCATGCACAAACCTCAAGTCAAACGGATCAAACACATCGTGATAAATCCTGCCACACTGAACCTCTTAGAAGAGAAAGTGGGGAGGTACCCTTGAACAAATTGGTATAGAAGACCCCTTCGAAACTTAATTCCAGACACTGAGATTGACAATTAGTAAATGGGACCTCCTCAAACTCAGAAGCTTCTATAAAGCAAAGGACACAGTTGACAAGACCAAATGGCAGCCCACAGACTGGGAAGTTTTTCACCACTCCTACATCTGACACAGGGCTGATCTCCAAAATATACCAAAAAAAAAAAAAAAAAAAGCAAGAAACTAGCCATCAAAACACCAAATAACCCTATTAAAAAACGGGGGTACAGAAATGAAAAGTATTCTCAATGGAGGAATTCAAAATGGCCGAAAAACACGAAATGAAGTGATCAACATCCTTAACTATCAGGGAAATGCAAATCAAAAGAACTTTGAGATACCATCTTATTCCTGCCAGAATGGCTAAAATTCGGAACACCAATGACGTCTTATGCAGGAGAGGATGTGGAGAAAGGAGAACACTCCTTCTCTGCTGCTGAGAGTGCAAACTTACACAGCCAATTTGGAGGTCAGTGTGGCGGTTCCTCAGGAAATTGGGAATCAGTCTACCACAGGACCCGCTGATCCCTCTCTTAGTCATATACCCAAAGGATGCACATCCATGCAACAAAGACATGTGCTCAACTGTGTTCGTGGTGCATTATTTGTAACAGCAAGAACGTGGATGCAACCTAGATGCCCCTCAACTGAAGAATGGATAAAGAAGATATGATGGCACTTCTACACAATGGAATACTACTCTGTGGGGGGAAAGAAAAAAACAATGGAATCTTGAAATTCTCAGGCAAGAGGATGGAACTTGAAGAAACCATCCTGAATGAAGTAACACAATCACAAAAAGAAGGACATGCTATGTACTTGCTCACATATGTATTTTAGACATAGAGCAAAGGATCACCAGCATATAATTGACAACACCAGAGAAACTGATAGACAAGGAAGATCTAAGATATTCATATAAGGTCCCTCAATGAAGGTGGAAACAAAAAATTCTCCAGAGCACAAGGGGATTGGGGAGCCGTTAGTGTGGTGGGGACTAGGAGAAATAGAAGGGGAGGAGGGGAAACCACGTGGGATTAGGAAGACTGAGCCAACAGAGGAATAGAAGAGAGAAAAGAGAGAGAAAGAGAAAGAGAGAGACCATAAAAAGGGGAGCCATTATAGGATTGAAGAGAAAACTGAACCTAAAGAAATGTCCAAATACCTACGAGAATGACCCCAGTTAAAAATTTGTAGCAAAGGCTACCATAAATGCCCTTCCCTGATAATGAGATCAACAACTAATTTATCAAACACCATGGAGCCCTCATCTAGTACCTGATGGAAGCATAAGCAAACACCCACAACTAAACACTGAGCCGACTCGAATCAAGATGCAGGCAGGGAGGACAAGGCCAGGCTGCAGAAACACATAGGGACCGTTTACCGCAACTGTCTATGTGGGAATCTATCGAGATTCCCACATGGGCGTCATCAGTCTACTTGCTATTATCTTTTTCATACTTTGATGGGTTAAACCCTGTGGGGATATCGACCTCTAGACTGGATTCCTGTTTAATACTATAAATTCATTTGTGTTTTTCCATACTTTAACTTTACTTATCTTTAAGAAAATGTCTTTTGAAGGGCATGTGTGTGGTATGTGTGTATGTATATGGAGGTAACAGCAAGCGCTTCCAGAAACCAGAAATGAATGTCAGATATCCGGAAAGAGGTCCACGTGTTTCTGCCCGCTAAGATCAAACACTGGTCCCCAGAGAAGTTATGAAGCACCCTCATTCGCTGAGTCATCCATCATTCCAAGAGTTTATCTCGGACTTTATGATGAGATTACATGAAGCTGAGGTATAAAAATCCCAAGAGTGTGGCATGTTAGGTTAGCATCTGCCTGAAAGTTCTAAGACGCAGAAGGTGTAGAGACAAAGAGACACAAGAGTATGCAAACACAGTGAGCGCAGTGCACAAGTCTGGGATTGTCAAGGGAAAACCTTAGTAAATTAAAAGTGTGCAACACACTCTCTCATGCAAAAGCATTTTTTATTGAGCTTATTGGAAACTGTAACGTTAAGGATGGTGGGCGAGGCGAGTAATAACCAGCTTAAATGCCTCTCATAAACACAGAAAGACAGATCTCAGTTGAAAAGGGAGAGGACCGTGCTCTCAACAACAGTTCATTCTACAGTCAATGTTACTCCTCAAAAAGGAAATATATGTGCACATATTACAAATCTTTATGTAAGTCAGGCAAAGAAAAGGTGGAGGCAGAGACATGGAACACATTTCATCCAGTCCATGGTGCTCTTTGTACTATGCTCTGTCTTTATCCCCTCCCCTGTGTATCTGAACTCTCACACACTGACTGTGGTGGGGTCAGTCCACAGTGTTCTCAAATCCCTTTTCCTATCTGAGGTTGGGTCTTCACCGTTGGCCCTGAGCAGATGAGCAGGCCCTGATTGTCCATGTCACAGCTTCTCTCTCTCTCTCCCTCTGATTCCTTGGTATGACATTGTCTCCAAGTATATCCAAAACACCTTGAATAGACAAGCTCTGTGTCTCTCTAAAGAGTCACTGGAGTCCTTGATTTCCCTTCTCAGGCCAGCAGTAATCTCTCATCCTTTATTCCCAACATGAACATAGGGAGGCCTCTTGGTGATAGACACAGAATCGCCTGCAATCTGACACTTCTTACTCACAAAGTAGACCTCCTTTGGCTGTCTTATTGCTCTAAGAGTGTCCAAGAGCTCAGAACAACATTGGACAAATCTGTCTGGCAGGACATCACCAAAGTCATCATACACTTCACCAGGGGCAGGATACATCTCCAAGGTGAGCTGTGTCAGGTGGGCAGTGTGCTGAAGCAGCTTCTTAAGGCTGGTCAAAGACAGGAAGTTCTTCATCAAATTCACCACCACCAGCTGGGAACACTGGCTCAGGGCAGGGAGGATGACATCCATTTGGAAGTCCATGAGCATACAACCCTTCAATTTTAATGTCTGCAGGGTAGCTGTCAATCTCTCTAGCAGTCTTCCCAGAAGTGCATGACTTAAATTCAAAAAGGTGACACCACTCAGGTCCAGATGTGTGAGCCGATGGACGCTTGGGCACTGGGACAGGTAACTCATGTCTGATTCTGATAGTGAGCAGCGAGTGATTGCTAGGGTCTCTAAGGGACTCTCCAAGTTCCTACAGAAAGACAAGGCAGATTATCTCAGTAAGTTTAATAGTGGTAGACAAAGGGCACCAACTTCAAGTGAGCAGTGGTTAGTGTGTCCTAATGTCGTTCTGAGATCTTGGTGGAGGTCAATTCCAGAATGCTCTCAGATGGAGAAGTAACAGCACAGGCAAAATCATGTGACTGCTTAGGTCCCCAACCCTGGTTCCCCTGCGCTGTCAAACTCAAAGCCTCATCAGATGACAAATGGGGCCAGCAGGAAGCCAAGAAAGAAGACCTGGTGGCAACTCAGAGCCTTCTCTGTGTGTGCTAACATTGGTCCTCGTGAGTCCCACCTCCTAGCACAGCCTCTGTACTACTGAGAAGTCTTCCCTTTGACCCACCCTAATCACTTCACTCTCAGTAATTTTCCATTGACTTAGACACTACCTGTGCTCAGAGAGCCCCTGTCCCTTGGAAAATCAGAGAGCGATGTAAACTGTGCATACAGTTCTGAGGACAGTGCTGACATGGGGCAACATGTGACTTAAAACACCCTCCCCTCTGTAGGTCAGGTTTCAGAGACCGTTTCTCGGTGATGGTGGGAAGAATAGCAGAAAGACTACTAGAGCAATCATTCAGAGGTCATATCCGTGTGTAGTCACCAGTGGCTGGCAAGCCCCAGGTGTACACTGATGTTTCATGTAACACGGAAAGGCTCTTCTCTGGCCTGTGAAACAAGCTCTCTATCCTTCCTTACCTGAGCACTTGGTCCAGTCTTGCAGTCAGGAAGAAGACACGATTCAAACAGAGATGCTGGACGTCACAAAGAATGAGCCTGTCTCAGACACCTAATTCTGAAAAACTGGAAGAGCATCTGTTCTATATTTGCCTTTCAAATGAGAAATAACTCCATAGACTTAAGAGATATGTAAAGAATGTCTCTGTAATGATAGCATGCATTCTTTTCTAGCTAATGGGCTTAGGGGACAGAGCCTAAAACAGATGTGTTGGGAGATTTTGAGACAGGGTTTCCTTGAGCAAAAGCCTTAGTTGTAGTGAGACTACCTGTGTTTATGACACTGGTCTGAATCTCACAGAAATCTGCCTGCCTGTGTCTCTTGTGTACTGGGTTTAAAGGCAAGCACCACCACAACCTGGGTCCTAAAACAGACTTTAGCATTACAAAGTTACTGCCATTTTTAAGTTCATCCAGGTTCAGATTACAACTGACACTTTGAAGAATTTAAGTAGTAATAAGAAACAGGAAGTAAGGCCAGGAATGCAATTAAAGTTTTCAACAGAAAAATTAGTACTATAATTATTTAATAATACATGAGTAACATGAAACACAGGTTCACACTTCACTAACAGGGCTTGGAGTGGAGGACCAGAACATGAGAAAAAGAGGAAAGGCAGAGCAAAGAAAAGATAAAACCTGTGAAAGGGACTTCTTGCTTAACCTATGTCTCATTCTAAGTACGCTTCTTATGAGGAATAGCTTACTGTTCTCTCCTTTCAGGGGGAGATGGAAAAAAATGGGAGATTTTAGGAATTCAGTAGGAGTTATCTTTCAATGAGACCAGCTCATGAGAATACTACTCAAGCATTGCATCATGAGGAGAACACAGTGCATCTGGGGAACTTTAGTGATTAAACCCACAGCACACTTGGGACCAGTAACCCCAGCTCCATGTGGTGGGAATAGTAGTGTTCACAGGATATGAAGCAACCTCACCACAAAGGCTCTGGTTCAGACAATTTCATTCTCTTCAAACATGTTCATTATGTTAAAGGAAGGGATCTATTTCATTCTCAATACCTGAGTTTCTAAGTCTAGGTGCTCAGGATGATACTGGCTCTACTAAGCTCATTAGTGGGTTTGAGAAAGAGCTATGTTCCTTCTTTGTGAGTCAGGACCTAAACAGATGTCTTGCTTGCTCTGTCAACCCCTCAACACAACAGTGTTTACTTTTTCAAATAGTTCTCCTCTGGGTACATCTTGTCAATCTGGATGAACTATGATTTTCTCTAGAAGAAAACTTGACCATCTGGCAGACCATTCCAGTAATTTCCCCTTAAGCAGCTTGAGAATGACCTCTTCTATGACATGAGGATGGGCCTAGGGGTACTTTGTTAATCAGGAGTTTCTCCTTTGACATGATTTGCAGCCAAACTACTACAGAGTGATTCAGGGATACAAAAAGAGATAATTGTTATGTAGCTTAAAATTGAGTTTAGGTGAACTGAACTTGCTCTTTACCTGGTTGTCACAGTCAGTTAAAATCAGGAAAGAGAAGCGGGCTCCAGATGACAAACACAATAGTAGCTCTTTCTCCTCCTAGAAAGCTGGATGATGGCTCTAAGAATGTAGGAGTTTTATCCCTGAAACTCGGAGAAAATGGTTGGAAAATGCATAGTAATGAAAACAGTAGTCTTCCTAGAAATAGTTGGAGAGGAATGAAACTAGGAAGTTTGTATTTGTGAGCAATATTGTTAGTCAACACATGTTCAGTAGCAGGTTAAAAACAAAAGAAAGCAAAAACTAACTGCATTATTCAAGGTTCTCTGCATGGACAGGGATGGAAGGATGAATTTCTCCATCTATGTAATACATGGATTTATTATAATGTCTCATAGGCTTTGGTCCAGGTAGTCCAAAAATGGCTGCTTAACAATGGGCACCTGGAGACTACAGCAGTTGTTTAGTTCACCAGGGTGCATGTCTCAGATGGTCATCATTATATTTGCCAAGCCCAAAGAAGAAAGCTCTAAATCTAGCAAAGTAATAAACTTGGTAGCCATAGCTAGGGAAAGCAGCAACAGAAGAAGAACTTCCTCTTTCAATTCCCTTTAGACATTCAGTAGACCACCAGATGGTGCGACTCATATAAAGGTGGATCTGATTCTTCATTACATGTTTTGTTTTATTAATATATTTCATTTTTGATTACTGGCACCCTCCTTATTTGTGATATAAACATGTGCAGTGCCACCCAGTAGTTAAAGACGGATCTCGTCATCTAATTCCATATAAAGCTTCCCTGAGTGGCTTTGACAGTTCTGGAACACATTCTGCCTGCCGGTCCCATCTGAAATCCTATACGGGAACCCATTCCAACTTGTTATGGGTACAGAGAGCTCAAATAACAACTGTGGTCCATAAGATATTATCTTTCCTACCATACGTTGTCTGGTCCTTTTTGGTTATTTATCTCCTATTTAAAAGCAATATATTTGGGCCCATACAGGTTTATAGACACCTTTTAGGCAGGGAATACATGCAAGTATGGGTTTCCTTAACATAGATAATATGTGCAGTTATGGAGTGTCTTTAGTATTAGGTGAAATAATTCCTATTTGCTCTTTATATATATTCATAGAACATCTCTGCCATTGACCGACCATTGGTTAACTAAATTCTGAAATGAATTAAATGGAGCATTCATTATCTGTAGTGAGGTAAGCACCTTGCCCTGCCTGTGGCATGGACCACGCCCATTGGGGGGGGTGGAGACAGGGCCTGATATGACCAGGGGAACGAATTTTGAGGAGGATACTGGGAGAGCTCTCTTTCCTGCAGCACAGGAACAGCTTCCTGGGACCAGGAACCTGCTGGTGTTCGTCTTTCTATAATGTAAGTTATTTCTCCCTGAATAAACTTCTATTCAGCCTATTTTTTTCTCCTGATCCTTATCGAACATCAATATCTGGTGTCAGAAGCAGAATCTGGATTTTTACCGGACCTGGTTTTCACCAAGTCGGCAGACACTGCTTCCTTCCCACACCATCCCTGAATGAGCAGGGTTCCTTGCCTAACCAGGTGGATATACCACACCTTGTGGGACATTTGCCTCTGCCCTACAACTTTACATCCACTGTGGCACTGAGAAAGCTAACACTGCTTCTCATCTTTTGCCTATTCCCCACTTTGCATTTGCAGCTGTGGTGCACATGGTGCCTGCCCAGCTGGTGTGTTTTCTGTGGCCCAAAGGCGCCAGTAAGTGGCAACACCTGTTAGCCCTGGGGGTCCTAGAAATTTGCACAAAGCTCCTTTCACTCATGAGTTTAACAAAATTTTGCTTGCCTTAGTTTGATAAGAGCTATTCCACAGGGAGACCGATCAGAAGGATTGTCTGCTGCTGGATGCAATTTGGTGGGACACCGCCAGGCACTACCACCACAAATTGAGATCAACAACTAAAACCATCAAAGTTCGAGGACAGCAGAATTATACCTAAGGTAATTGCAACATTCTTCGCCATTTAAGATGATATAATATGAGACCAATTGTTCCATACATAGGGTGGATAATCTTATGATGCAAGACTTTAGAAATTCTTTTACTTCAAATATAGAATGAATTTTAAGAAAGATTTAAGAAAAATCATGCCTTAACAAATAAATACATTTTTTTGGTAATAGCAATGGGTATCAACATTAAGATATTCTAAATGGTTTGAGCTTAAAGCAAACAATAAAAAAAATTTGAAAACCAACAGAGACTTAGTAACAGGGGTTCAAAATATGGAAAATAACAATAGAGAGCTAAAAAACCAAATGCAGAATATTGAAAATGACAATGGAGAGCTGACAATTAGAATGAAAACCTAGACTGTTAAAAAAAAGGTTTAGAATATTGAAAATGACAATATTAGAAGGCAAAGCATAGAATGCTTAGAAAAACAGTTCAGTCTATTGAAAATGGCAATAGAAGGATGAAAAACAACAGAAAACATACAATGTTTGGAAAAAAATTGTTTAGAATTTTGAAAATGAAAATGGAAAGCTTAAAATTAGATGACAAACATACAGTACTTAGAGAAAAAGATTCAGAATATTAGACATGTAAATAGAGAGCTGACAGGTAGAACACAAAACATGGAACATAAAAATGACCTACTAGAAACCAGAATTTTTTTTATGTCTAATGCTTCAAAAATCAAAACAGAAACAATGCAATGCATTAACATGCTGACAGGCACAGCTGATTCCTGGTTGAACAGAGCTGCTAATAAAGTTAAAACCTGGAACATCAGATGCAAAGTGTAGCAGAATCTGTTCCATGTCTTAGGATTAATTGAAAGCTACCAGATAGAACTTTGTGTCTGGAAGGCAGTTTACATTTCATTCAGATTTTATCTAAGAATGAGAATATTAAAAATATGGACTCTTTAGTAGTTGGAGAAAGCAAGGGACTTACTGATTCAATGAAGTCTCTAGAAAGTTATGTGATTCATTATCATACACTCAAAGGCAAACTGCTGAATAGATTTCAGGCCTTAGAAGACTGCTGAGCCCTGACAAATCAGGGTAAGACAGCCATTTTACCTCCCTGCCTTTGTTGTGGTCTGTCAAGTACTGTAGGCCTTAGCCAAAACTGGCTGTACCAACCTTGCTGTGAGACCTTTGGTGACTGTCCAGGTAGCATGTTGTTTCTGTCCTTGCTGCACCATTTGATTGTGTAGATGTGACATCATATCTTCTTTATCCATTCTTCAGTTGAGGGGCATCTAGGTTGCATCTACGTTCTGGCTGTTACAAATAATGCAGCCATGAACACAGTGGAGCACATGTCTTTGTTACATGGATGTGGATACTTTGGGTATATGACTAAGAGAGGGATCAGCGGGTCCTGTTGTAGACTGATTCCCAATTTCCTGAGGAACCGCCACACTGACCTTCAAAATGGCTGTGTAAGTTTGTACTCTCACTAGCAGAGAAGGAGTGTTCCCCTTTCTCCACATCCTCTCCAGCATAAGTTGTCATTGGTGTTCCGAATTTTAGCCATTCTGGCAGGAGTAAGATGGTATCTCAAAGTTCTTTTGATTTGCATTTCACTGATAGTTAAGGATGTTGATCACTTTCTTTCTTTTGTTTCGGCCATTTTGAATGCCTCCATTGAGAATACTTTTCATTTCTGTACCCCGTTTTTTAATTGGGTTATTTGGTGTTTTGATGGCTATTTTCTTTTTTTTTTTTTTTTTTTTTTTTTTTTTTTTTTTTTGTATATTTTGGAGATCAGCCCTCTGTCAGATGTAGGATTGGTGAAAATCTCTTCCCAGTCTGTGGGCTGCCATTTGGTCTTGTCAACTGTGTCCTTTGGTTTATAGAAGCTTCTAAGTTTGAGGAAGTCCCATTTACTAATTGTCAATCTCAGTGTCTGGAATTAAGTTTTGGAAGGGGTCTTCTATTCCAATTTGTTCAAGGGTACCTCCCACTTTCTCTTCTAAGAGGTTCAGTGTGGCAGGATTTATCACGATGTGTTTAATCCATTTGACTTGAGGTTTGTGCATGGCGATAGACATGGTTCTATCTGCAGTTCTACACACCATCATCCAGTTGTGCCAACAACATTTGTTGAAGATGATTTACTCCTCCCATTGTATAGTTTTAACTGTTTTGTCAAAAATCAGGTGTTCGAAGGAGTGTGCGTTAATATCAGGTTTTCTATTCAATTCCGTTGGTCTACTGCTCTATTTTGTTGCCAATACCAGGCCATTTTCAAGAGTATTGCTCTGTACTAGAGCTTAAAGTTGGGAATGGTGATGCCTCCTGAACTTCCTTTATTGTACAGGATTTTTTTGCCTATCCTGGTTCTCTTGTTTTCCATATAAAGTCGATTATTATTATCCTTTCAAGGTTCATGAAGAATTGTGCTGGGATTTTAATGGGGATGGTATAGTATCTATGGATTGATTTTGACAAGATTGCTATTTTTACTATGCTCATCCTACCTATCCAAGAGCATGGGAGATCTTTCCATTTTCTGCTATCTTCTTTCATTTCTTTCTTTAATGCCACAAATTTCTTATTTTTAGGTCATTTGCTTATTTGGTAAGCATTACCACAAGATACTGTATGCTGTTTGTGGCTATTGTAACTGTTGATATTTCTCAGATTTCTTTCTCCGACCCTTTGTCTGAATAAAGTAGGGTTACTTATCTTTTCTGAGAATATCTTGTATCCTGCTAGTTTGCTGAGGTGTTTATAAACCTCAGGTGTTCCCTGGTAGAAGATGGTTTTCTTTTTTTTTTTTTTTTGTTTTTTGTTTTGTTTTGTTTTTTTGTTTTTATTTTGTTTTGTTTTAGTTTTTTTTTGTTTGCTTTTGTTTTTTAGCTTTTTTTTGTTTTTTGTTTTTGGTGAGGGTTCAGTTTTGTAAATTATCATGCCATCCGCATATAGAGAAAGTTTGATTTCTTCATTTCCATTTTGTGTCTCCATGATCTACTTTTGTTTTCTTATTGCTTTAGCTAGTACGTCAAGTACAATATTAGAGATATGGAATGAGATGACAGCCTTGTCTTGTTCCTGATTTTAGAGAAACCCCTTAAACTTCCCTCCATCCAATTTGATATTGTCTGTTGGTTTACTGAATAATGCTCTTATTATGTTTAAGTATGTTCCTGTTACCCCTGATCTCTCCAAGGCCTTTTTCGTGAAAGGGTGTTGATTTTTGCTGAAGGGTTTTTCAGAATCTAAGGAGATTATCAGGTGGTTTTCTTTTTCAGTTTGTTTATAAGGTGGATCACCTTGATAGATTTTCGAATGTTAAACAACCCCTGCATACCAGTGATGAAGCCTACTTGGTCATGGTGGGTGATTTCTGTGATGTATGCTTGGATTCGGTTTGCCAGTATTTTATTGAGTATATTTGCATCAATATTCATTAGGGATATTGGTATGTAGTTTTTATTCTTAGTTGTGTCTTTGTGTGGCCTGGATAACAAGGTGATTGTGGCCTCCAAAAGAAAGTGTTTGGCAATGAACTTTCTGTTTCTATTGTGTGGAACAATTTGGGGAGTATGAGATTTAGCTCTTCCTTGATTTTCCAGTAGAATTCTGGACTAAAGCCATCTGGCCCTGGTCTTTTTTGTGTGTCTGTGTGTGTGTGTCTGTGTGTGTGTCTGTCAGTGTGTGTGTGTGTGTGTGTGTGTGTGTGTGTGTGTGTGTGTGAGTGTGTGTGTTGGAAGGCTTTTGATGACTGCTTCTCCTTCGTTAGGTGTTTCTAGTTCTATTTAAGTTGTTTGTCTGTTCTTGATTTATTTTGGTGATAATTATCAAGAAATTTGTTCATTTCCTTTGAATTCTCAAATTTTGTGGAGTACAGGTTTTCAAGGTATGACCTGAATATTGTCTGGAGCTCACAGAGGTCACACTTTAATCCCAGCCCTAGAGAGGTATAAAAGTTAGAAGCAGGGGATTGAAGAGTCAGTCTCAGAATTCTCCAGCTCCTCCAAGGAGAGGAAGTGGATGTGTGAGGTGAAAGCAGATTTTTTTCATGCTAATATCTTTCGATTATCCAGATTATTGATTATACTTGTCTTTGGACACCAAGACATTGCAAATCAGGCATTTTGTACATCATCTAAAATTGATTACAGGCCCCACACTGCTAATTCCCACCAATGGAAAACAGGAAATTGCTTGTGTTACTTCTGTCTGCCACCTTTATGTACAGTGTCGACAGCAAAATCAAAGTTCTTAAATGAACTCAATTCTTTCATATTCCTCTCTTTATTTTCAGTCCCCAGTACCCGCCACAGGGTTTGGTAAACAATCAGTAATTTATCTGTATTTGCTTCTGAAGAATACCCAAAGCCTCATACTAAAGGATTTGAATTAATTTCTTCAGAGCACAGGGTAGTACAGGCAACATTAAATGTGATACATGCAATTTTCATGACCTAACCCTGTATGCCATGTGCCAGCTGAATATAATCTTTGAAAATTTTGATCACACAAATCTACTGAGTCTTCATTCATCTGAGATAAATTAATGCACCCTCAGTATTTAAAGAACACAATCACCTAATATGCATTAGTTAAGTTTTTTTTTTTTTTTTTTTTGCTGTGTATAAACACAAACATATTCCACAAGAATTTTTGTTTTTTGAGAGTTTCTCTGTGGCTTTGAAGATAGATACATGTTATGTTAGAAAGATTTGTCTTTATGGATCTCCTCTGTGAGCAAAGTGATTTCTCCCTGGGAAGGCATATTAATGCTACAACAGATGCATTTGCATCCTTTTAGAAGAATGTTTATGAGACAATCCCTTATGTTGATGCAAGTGGCATTGGTTGCAGTCTGTTGCTCTCCAAACAATGGCCTTGCTGTTTTCTCTACTATACCTTCAAATTTCTTAAATTATTGTAACACCTAAGAGATTTAAATTTTCCATTAGAGTCAGGTAGCCAACGATCCAGTGCAGTCACAGGAAAAGCATTTGCAAGTGGAGCATTGCTTCTGCCTTCAGTGCAGAATAAGGAAAATTGTTTACACTGCAGGAGGATTCAGGGTAAGCAACCAGGTGCTGAATTCAACACTATGAAAAAAGTACATGACTGTGGTAAGGGGAGTGATTTTTTTATTTCCCAGCATGTTTTAATCTGTCATGTGTTTGAACACAGACCACAGTATTTAGGTGTACAGTTTGTGAGGTATGAAATGAAAGGCAGGATTGTTCAGTGGCTAACGTTGCCACTTTGTGGGTGGAGATTCTTTCATTGCCCATCAGTCATCTCGGAGGAAATGGGTCGTGCCAGCAGCTGGCCTGTCTCTCTGTTAAAAAAAGCTTTTTAATGAGACATTTTAAATGCTATATTCTCTAGATCTCTGAGCATTTGAGGGCTGTCTGACTGTTTAGCATAACTTAGTATACAAAATATCCCTGTAATTAATCTGTTTTGAAAACTGGATTCAAGCTGAGCGGCTGTGGAGTGATATTTTACTCAGGGCCCTGCAGCCTGACTGTAACTGGTTTTTACTTAGTAAGTTACACTTATAAACATAGAGGACAAAGAGGTAGAGAAAAACTCCCTTGGATAATAGAGGCTTAACCTTAACAAACAGCTCACAGGAAAGACTGGGTGGCATAAATATTTTGTTAGCTTGAAATAGACATTTATAACCTGAAATGTTTACCACCATTCAAAACCACATAGCAATTTAGAAATATTTGAGACTTAGTACAATTGAATTTAAGTTGTATGAAGTTAGCTTACATTTACATAAATTTAAATTTAAGTTAAATGCACAGATATATTAAACAGGACTGTGTAAAATTGAGAAGAACTAGAATGTGAAGCTATGTATGACATAGTGAAAAAAGAAATTAGAGGCAAAGAATAAAGAATAAAGCAAATAAAAGAATAAAAGCAAAAGATAAATGAATTACAGGTTCTTTTGGCGGCAGAAGCTGGCTAGACTCCCTGTGCCTAGGTGGCTGGTGTAGCAGAGGGAAGAACCATGGGGGGGTGAGGCTAGGCCACGTTGTCAAAACGGTAGCTGCCATAAACATATCCCCAACAGCTGGCAGAAATCATAAAATTTTGAGATTCAATTTTGTCTTTAGTAGGTGCTGCCTCAGCCCAGCCTACTGCCCTGAGACAAGCTGCAGCTTCAGCGGGCAGGAGAGTTTTAGAGTGGTGGAAAGAGAACAGAACCAAGTTGAGGGTAAGAGATGGTTTAGCAGAGAGATAGAAAAAACTCCTTCCTTCTACCTGTTTGCTGGCAGTAATTTGAATGATCCTGTAAAATATCTGGATCTAGAGAGCCATTACAGGGACAATTTGAATTTCCTAGGGGATATCTAGGCCACTTTTCAGTACAAAGGTAAATAAGTCTGGGTGCCTTAACAAGTGGCATTAAGTGAGAGGGTTTTTAATTTTCTATCAGGCATCCCAGTGGAGTGGTGGGAGATATTTCCTTAGTCGGTTCATTCCCCTGTGTAGAGAGGAAAGTGACCATGCAGTCTTGAAACTCTTAAGCCCAAGAATGTGGCCACATGTTGAGCGAGAATGTCATTGGGTTATTCGAAGATCGTCAGCCCGAAAATGTTGCCAGGGCCAACAGAAGCCTGAAGGACTCAGCAGTCCCAGAGCAGAGCAGATATCCTGCCCCAGGCAGTATGTCTTTCACCCGTGAGGAATGCACCAGACCCAAATGAAATGGGTTAAAATTTAAAAGGGTACCTTGGCTAATTGAAGCCTGTGTGGGGTGGTGTTTCCAGTGAACTGGGGGGGGTTAGGGGGAAAGGGAGGCAGACTACTTTTATCGGAAACAGGATCCGGAGTGTCTCTGGCTGGAGGACCAACACCAAACAGCTGCCAGTGACACTCAAGGAGAGCCTGCCTGGGTTTCAGCAACAATGTTGTTCTTTTGCTATGCAGCTAATGCCTAAAAAACACAAACAGGAGACTCAACGCCCATGTGGAGTTTGTTGAGAGAAGGGAGAGAAAGAGGGGTAGCTATTGGCCAACTGAAAGCAGGAGAGAGATAAAGAGGGGTGTGGGGTACTGGCTTTAAAAGGGGAGGCTTGCACATGTGTAACTGAGTCCTCTGGCAGCCAGGTAAAGCTTGAGCCATCAGGAAAAGCTGACTTAGCGATGGCATGGCCATGAGGGCATGCCCATTATCAGGTTGGGGGTGGATCAAATGGCTGCTAGTTCCTAACGATCAGATTATTAAGCAGAGTCACTATTAAGCTACACATGTAGTTAAGTGTAAGTCACTAGTTAGCCACAAACTAACCCACTAGTTAGCCACACATACTAGCTCACTAGTACCCACACACAAAATGCCACTTGTTAGCCACATACTTAACTCACTATTTAGCCACACACATGAAGTTCCTAGTTAGGCAAACACCTAAATCAATAGTCAGCCCCATACCTATGTCACTAGTTAGCCACAAAAACTTAGCCATAAGTCCATCACACAAATAAAGCAGTACTTAGCCACACACACTAAGACAGTAGTTAATCACACACCTAAGTTACTATTTAGCTACATGCCTAAGCAGTCATTAACCACATTGACAAAGTCACTAGTTAGCCACAAAGCTAGGTTACTAGTTAGCCACAGTTACTATGTCACTAGTTAGCTACACACAATAGATCACTACTTACCCAACCATTCTAAGTGACTAGTCAGCCACACATCTAATTTACTAGCTAGTCACAAACACCAAGAAAATAGTCAGCCACACACACACTGAGATAGTAGTTAGCCATTCACCTATGTATTTCTATGTATTAAGTCAACTACACACCTAAGTCACTAGTTAGCTACCAACACTAGGTCACTAGTTATCCACACACATTAACTCAGTAGTTACACACACACACACTATGTCACTAGTTAGACACATCCTAAGTCTGTATAAAAGAAAAACAGCCCACACTAAGGTGGTCCCAGGACATGGGAATCAGGCCTTTAATTCCAGCAGCAGGGATTTGGAGATAGGAGTGACATGGCTGGACAGAGAGAGGAAGATAAGGTAGAGGAGCGAGAAGTGCATGCTGTGAGATGATTTTGTTTGAGAAGTTAGTCTGAGGGATCGAAGTGATAACAGTCAATCTGAGGAGGCAGTGTGAGGACAGGAAAACATGGCTTGTCTGAGAATAGGTAGAGATAACAAATCTAGTAGCCAGATGCCTTGAATCTGTGATCCTTCAGTTTTCACCTTCCCCTCCCTGTTAGATTACTGTGAGTTTTTATTATTAAGATCTATTAGAACTTGTGCTGGAAGTGATGTTCTCTCTGTGGAGGTGTGATATTTCAAAGTCAATAGAGGTAAAAATTTTAAATTATTAAAGTATTTTAACTTTGTTTTTTGAAAATTACATTGGTATCTTTTTAATGTTTTTAATTTGTAAATTTTTTTATTATACTTATCAAACCAGTTCCCTCCAACATACTCCCACCCTCCTTCTTCCCCTCCCAACTTCCCGGGCCCCCAGCCACTCTCTCATCCCATCCAACCAACACTACGCACATACGTGGATGCCTTCCAGGAGGGGTCATCTAAATCCTTCAAGTCATTTTAAGTAGACACTAAAATGTCCCTCCTGTCTCAAGGTTAATGGAGTATCCCTCCATGGGGATTTTCCCCCAATGTCCTTTTTGCAACAGGGATACTTCCTGGTCCCACTCTCTGAAGACCCTTAGACTGCACAGGACTTTTAGCTGAGACCCATGTTCAGGGGTCTGTGTCAGTCCCATGTTGGATTCCCAGCTATAAGTCTGGGGCCCCATTAGCTCCTCCTTGTTCAAATCAGCTGTGTCTTTGGGTTTCTGCAATGTGGTCTTGTCCTCCCTCTCTGCATAAGGATTCCAGTTTGACTCAGTGTTTACTGTGCATGTATGCTTCTGTTTCCATCAGCTACAGATGAGGTCTCAATGATGGTGGATAAGTTAGTCATTGATCTCATTGCCAGGAAGGGAGTTTATGTTAGCG
The DNA here is from genome assembly GCF_943737965.1 of Phodopus roborovskii. Lineage (NCBI taxonomy): Eukaryota > Metazoa > Chordata > Mammalia > Rodentia > Cricetidae > Phodopus > Phodopus roborovskii. The sequence goes on along the minus strand of NW_026125984.1, from coordinate 58,292 downwards.
TTTACACTGTTGCTCAAATTGTTAGTTGGAGTCATTCTTGTAGGGCTCTGTACATTTCTCTAGGTTCTATTTCCTCTACTAACCTGTAATGGCTCCCTATTTTATAGTCTCTTTCTCTCTTTTCTCTCCTCTGTTCTCCTCTCTTCTCTTCTCCTCTCTTCTCTTCTCTTCTCAAGTTTATTCTCCCCCTGACCAAATGTTCCTAGACCCACAATCTTTACTCTCCTCCCATTTTCCTTGTGCTAGTTCCCTCTCCACTCACTACCCACAAATACCCACCCATATGCTCTGAGGACCTTGTCCCTTCCTGCTTCTGTGAGTGTCCTTATGTAAAACTGTTAGAATCCTCCTTCTATCCTAGTTTCTCTGGCAGTTTGATTTGTAGGCTGGTGAGCCTTTGCAATATGTCTAAAATCCACATATGAGTGAATACATACCATATTTCTCTTTCTGTGATTGGGGTACCTCGTTCAGGATGGTTTCTTCAAGTTCCATCCACTTGTCTGTGAGTTTCAAGATTCCATTGTTTCTGCCCACCCCTACAGAGTAGTATTCCATTTTGTAAATGTGGCAAATCTTCTTTATTTATACTTCAGTTGAGGGGCATCTAAGTTGATTCCAGGTTCTTGCTTTTATAAATAATATTGCTATGAACATATGTGAGTACAAGTCTTGGTTGCATGGATTGGGATCACTTGGTTATGTACTTAAGCAGGAGATTACTGGGTCTCATGATAGACTGATTCCCATTGTCCTGAGAAACTGCCATGCTAGTCTCCAAAATGGCTGTACAAGTTTGCAGTTCCACCTGAAGTGGATTAGTGTACCCATTTCTGCACATCCTCTCAAGCATAAGTTGGCATTGCTATTTCTAATTTTAGCAATTCTGACAGGAGTAAGATGGTATCTCAAAGTTGTTTTAGTTGGCATTTCCTTGACAGCTAAGGATGTTGAATACTTTCTTAAGTGTCTTAAATCATTTTTTATTTCTTCTATGGAGATTTACCTATTCAGTTCTGTAGCCCATTTTAATAGTGTTATTTGGTGTTGACTAGTTTCTTGATTTCTTTGTATATTTTGGAGATCAGCCCTTTGTTGGATATAGGATTGGTGAAAATCCCAGTTTGTGGGCTGCAGTTGTACCAGCACCATTTTCATGGGAGATGTCATTCTGAAAATATGTTTCTCATACTGGTTAATGAATAAAGCACTGTTTGACAATAGGAAAGCTAGATAGGTGGGACTAGGAGATAAGGAGGAAAGAAGAAGGAGGAAGGAGGAAGCAAGATGGAGAGACTGGGGTGACGAGATGCCTGCCCTCTTCCCCGGTCATAAGAGACCACGTGAAAATACATAGATCAACAGAAATGGGCTAATACTTAAGACATAGCTAGTTGATAAGAAACTAGTACCTGGCCAACAGCGTTATATCAAATACAGAGTCTCTGTATATTAATTGGTGCTGGCACAGCTGCGGGACAAGACCAGCGGCAGGCGGAAAACCTTACTCAGCAGTTTTTGAAGATGCTTTCCTCATCCCATTGTATACTTTTAGCTGTTTTGTTAGTATGTGTGTGGGTTAATATCAGGATTTTCTATTCGATTTCATTGAGGTACTTTTCTATTTTTGTGCTAATACCAGGCTGTTTTCAGGACTATAGCTCTGTAGTAGATCTTAAAGTCAGGGATAATGATCCCTCATGAAGTTCCTTTATTATACAGGTTGTTTTGGCTATTCGGGTTCTTTTGGTTTTCAATATGAAGTAGATTATTATCCTTTCAAGGTCAGTGAAATATTGTGCTGGGATTTTAATGGCGATTGCATTGAATATGTAGATCGCTGTTAGTAAGATTGCCATTTTTCTTTGTTTTTTCTACCTATCCATGAGATTGGGACATCTTTACATTTTCTGCTATTTTCTTTAAAGACAAAAATTCTTATTATATAGGTCTTTCACTTGTTTCGTAAGTGTTACCCCAAGATACTTTATGTTGTTTGTATGTTTATTGTGAAGGGTGATGTTTCTCTGATTTCTTTAACAACCCCTTTGTTGACTGAATATGTAATGGCTACAGACTTTTTTTTATTTAATCTTGTAATGGCTACAGACTTTTTTTTTATTTAATCTTGTACCCTCATACTTTACTGAATGTATTTTTCAGCTGTAGGAGAACACTGGTAGAATTATTTGGTTGCCTATGTAAACTTTCATATCATCTGAAAATAGAGAAAATTTGAGTTCTTCCTTACCAGTTTGCATCTCCTTGAACTCCTTTTCTTTTCTTATTTCTTTAGCTAGCCCTTCAATTACAATAATGAAGAGATATGGAGAGATAGGGCAGCCTAGTCTTTTTCCTGATTTTAGAGGTCAACTTAAGCTTCTCTACATACAGCTTGATATTTGCTATGGGTTTACTATATATTGCTTTTATTATGTTTACATAAAATCCTGTTATCCTTATCTCCCCAAGACCTTTAACATGGAAGTATGTTGAATTTTGTCAAAAGGTTTTTCTGCATCTAGGGAGATGATGATGTGACTTTTCATTTTCAGTTTGTTTATATAGTGGTATATTTGATATATTTTCATATGTGAAACAATCCCTGCAAGCCAGAGATGAAGCCTACTTGATCATGGTAGATGATTTCTCTGACATATTCTTGGATTCAGTTTTCCCATATTTTCTTGAGTATTTTTGCATCAATGTGCATGAGGGATATTGGTCTGTAATTTTCTCTCTTATTTATGTCTTTGTGTGGATGGGTATCGAGGTGATTGTAGCCTCATTAAAAGAGTTTGTTAATGAACCTTCTTTTCTATTGTGTGGAGCAATTTCAGGAGTATTAATATAGCTCTTGCAAGAATTTTTGGTAGAATTCTTCACTGAAGAAGACATCTGGCTCTGGGATTTTTATGTTGGAAGGCTTTTCATTATTACTCCTACTTTGTTAGTTGTTATAGGTCAATTTAAGTTGCTTGTCTATTCTTGATTTAATTCTGGTAAGTAATAGTTATCCAGAAATTTGTCCATATCCTTTGAATTTTCAAATCTTGTGGATTGTATGTTTTCAAAATATGACTTTAAAATTGTCTGCATTTCCTCATTGTCTATTGTTATGTACTACTTTTTGTTTCTGATTTTGTTAATTTCCATTTTCTCTCTATGCTTTTTGTTTAGTTTGAATAAAGGTTTCTCTACCTTGTTAATATTCTCGAAAAACCTACTCTTTGTATCATTGATTTTTTTATTTTTTGCCTGTTTTTTATTTATTGGTTTTTATAGACCCCCATTTCGTTTTGGCTCTGCTGCCTGTCCCACAACTATATCTTGTGGAACAGGTTGGTCTTGAACTCACAGAGATAAGTTTCCATCTGCCTCGTGAGCACCAGCATTAAATTCATTTGCCACCACCACCCAGGTTTTGGTACCTTTTTAAATGTCTTCTTCAAACATATTACTGTTTTTAATCTCTGTTTTGCTGCACTCCTTTGTTTCTTAGATTTTACTTAACTCATTCCTTTTCTCAAGTGGTGCTGATTATTGATTTCTGTATAGAGCAAAGTATCTTCTAACTGTGGCTTGTCTTATGCTGTATAATTGAGAATTGTTTTGAACTTTTAATCCTGCTTCTCCTGTACAGAGCTGGGAAGAAAATCCTACACTTCATTCCAGTTGGGCCCTTGCCTGGTCAGGGAGAAGGAAAATAGACCAGAAAATGAGTGTACTCCCAAGATCTCTGATTATTGTGGGGTCTTATAAATGAAGAGGGATTTGTGCAATGATTGAGGTCATGTCCCACTTGGATACTGGCGGAGTCACAGTACAGAAAGGGAGAGGCAGGAAGGAAGCTGAGATTTCCTCCTTCAACAGTAGCTGAGGTGAGCAATGTGGAATTAGATAATCATTCCTAGAAAATCCATCAATGTCTCGGAATCGACAGATGAGGGCTACCAAGACTTTGGATACAGGAGAGACTTTATCATGTATAAAAATTGCTATAATTACAGTATTTAGCCAAAACTAGTCTGGGTGAACTCTTGTGGACTATGTAACAGGACTATTATTTTTTTTTTTTTTGTTCATTTGGATGTACAGTGTGAGAGAAAAGGTTTGAGGAATACTTGGTGTGCTCTAAATGAAACCCCTAGTCTCTGGAGCACATGGACATGAAGCTATTTTCAGCTTTTCAAAATATTTTTTTTTTTCAGATCATAACTACATCATATCCACATACACTTTTCTGCCCACAAGCCCTGGCATGATTACTCAGTGTTCTCTAATTCACAGCCTGCTTTTCTTAAACAGGAGTTTCACATTAAACACAGTGAATATTAGAAGGTGTCATACATTTGGCTGCAGTATTTCCCAGCTATGAGGTCAATGGTTACTGGCCAGGAACAATGAGTGTGTAACAAAATGTGCACACAAGGTACACTGTGATTGTAATAATGAGCTGCTTGACTTCCAGGACAGTAGAAGAATGTATACTAAAACACAAACTTTCTGGATTAGGCCGCTATCTCCTGGGTTGGTAGTGCAGAGCTACAAGGACTATGCAATCTGAGTCATTGATTTGATTCCCTGGTAGTGGGCTGCAAAATTTTAGGTCCAACTGGGTGGTCCCAGCCAATGCTGGACTCTGAGAAGTCTTCTTTCCATGATTCTCTTTTCCTTATGCTCTATTGAGTTGTAAGGAAGAACACAGGTTACAATATTCTGAGTGTAAGGTTTTCAAAGCAGGTCTGCTCAGAATGTCATTTCTGCAAACTTTGTATGGACCATGAGACAGACTGGGGTTCTTTTGGTCCATGTGGTGACCTGGGCAGTTACCCTTGTCCTCTGAGCCTTCCTCTCCATGTGTTTCTTGGTTTGGGGGTGAAATGCAGCCCTGGCATGGGTGAGTGTGTTGCTTATTATATAACTGTCCAGTGTGCATATGCATGCAATGCTGTTGGTGTGCAGTGGGGGCTGACGCTGGATAACTGAAGGTCTGATTTCTTGAAGTTCTGAATATTCCATTCCACTTTCAGGTTTGCCTTATAAATATTTTAAAAAGTAGTAAAAAATGGTGATGCGGATGTCTCTCAGCAATACAAGATTATAATGTATTTAACTCTCTGCTACCTAGAGTTACAATACTGTGTTAACTGACGTTTAATTCCAGTGTACAAAATGAGTCTCTATTCTGCAGAGATATCTCAGGTGTGTATGGTTTTGTGTAGGGAGTTAGGTCAGGATCTTCACCTTGGGCCATAAACCACTTGGCAGGAAGTTGATTTTAAATTATTCTCCCATGTTTTTTGTGGAGTGAGCATCAGTGCAGCTAGGTTTACCTGAAACAATAAAGGGGTATAAAGGTCTACAGAGCCATAGCAGAAGGTCAGCTCCTTTAGCATGGAGAGCTCTAGAACAGGGACATCCTGTCTTTGGAATAAATATCCATAGCTACAGGGTCAAAAGTGTCTAAGGGTCACTTTATTTGATTTAATTGGAGTGTTGAAGTCTGTGTTTATTTAATCTCTGTACACATGGATTCATAGATATTTAGATAACATTGGTCAAGATCACACTTTTCTTGGCTAAGTTTCTTTTGTTCTTTATGTTAATTCTTGATATTTTTGACCTTTCCTCTTGGGTTATTCTCTCTATCTCTTTTATTCTTTTACACATATTATAACTATTTTGATTGTTGTTGCTTTGTGGTAAGTATAAAAGTCATATTATGTTAGTTTGTGTACTGTGTTTTCATAATTTCATTGATCATTCTGAGTATTTCCAAAAAAATTGTTACTGTGCCTTTGTAATCTCCATTTTGTTATTAATTGTTGCTCATTGTCATTGGATTGTATTCATTTCATGTTACAAACTTACCATGTATAGGATCTTTAATTCTGATACTTCATGTTCCGAAAACCATTATATAATTCTTTATTTATTTTGGTTTTATTGGTAATCTGTGGAAGAGTTTTGGTTAATCAGATAAAACATGTTGTGTATCTTGGCAAGAGACTCAGCACATCTTTTGGGGAGGACCAGAGTTCAGATATGTACACTCAAGTTCACATCATCATCTTCATCCCATAACCTGTATACTTATACAAACCATTTTCTCTCAAACTCATACATACATAATATAGCAATAAACTTGATAAAATAGTAAAGATTAGTACTATCAATATTATTAGCATAAATTCTAGTCTTGTACACTACAGTTTAGATTTGACACACTACACTGGAAATTTTAAAGCTACTTCCAGCTCTTCTTAATAATCAAAACATGGATTCAGATATGTGATTAATGATGAAAGATCAGAGAAGCAGAGCAGTCAAGCCCTAGCTCTTATTTCTACTGAAGTACTCATACCAAAAGGGCAGGCAATTCTGATACTAGGAGTCTTCCCTCAGAAAACAATGAGCTTTTGTCTTCTTCCTCCTTATATTTCTTTCTCCTCCCATCCATATCTACCTCTCAATTTCAGGGATAAAGGAATGAGCCACCACTTGTCTCTCTTTCTCTTTTAGACTGGATCGATGTGGTGTAGCCTGTGGTGGCCATGAAAATACAGACATGCACCTGATTATGTCTCCCAAGTGCTAGGATTAAAAGTGTACTCCAACATAGGCTGTCCTCTATGGCTAACCACTGCATAGCTCCACATTCTTTTCTTAAAGCAAGTTTGATTTTTGTTTATATATGTTTATGTTTGAAGAAGAGAATAGTTTCAGTCTGAATTGTGTAATGGTCTTTTCAAGCTCTGTACATTGCATGGAGAGAGAAAGAGGGTTTGATGACATGGGAAAGTAACATTGAAATTAATGTCTGACTATGCAGTGTTGGCTTTTGCCTTTGGTTCCAGCACTGAGGAAGTAGATGTAAGTGGATCTCTCTGATTTAGAGGTCAGCCTGGTCTACAGAGTAAGTTCCAGGACAGTAGGGCCACAAAGGGAAACTCTGTCTCAAAAATAAAAATAAATAAATAAATGTATCAATAAATATTAGACAGTTAATGAAAAAACTATTAGAAAACAACAACAACAAGATTGATATTAATAATTAATAAGGAATTCACCAGCGCAGTTTACTAAGCAAGGAATAGGATGGCAGGAGCCACACAGGGGAATTCTGCCAAAAAAAAAAAACCCAAAAACCAAATAAGTTCCTTTTTGTGCAGATCTCTGAAATGTCTAGGTCTAGAGTAAAAGCCAGGGCCAAAGGAAGTGCTGGGCCTGGTGTGTCTTTAAGAACACTCTAACCCTTGAGGAAGAGCTCTTGTCAATCAAGCCTCACTAGCCAATCTGGTACACTGAGCCAACCCACCAGTCTCAGGTCTGGAAGGAGATTTCCTGGAGCCATGCTAAAGGCTTGCTTTTATATCAGAACAGGCACCAGAGGAATGATTGCTGCTCTGTTTGTGCTGCAGGGGAATGGAGGAGAACAGAAGCTGCACATCTAACATTTAGGTCAGATACATGCAGAGTTATTACCCTTTTTTTGCCATTATAATAACTTAACTTCTGTTGTTAAGAAATGAATAGACAGATCTTATTTTGCATATCATTCCTAGTTCCCTCTCCCTCCCTCCCCCAGTGACCTCCCCATCCCATCCCACATACATTTCTCTGGAAGTCTGAGTTCTTTAGGAGGATTCATCAAAACCTGACAAGGAATTTGGGCTTGGCGCAGGCCCTCTTCGTTGTCTCTAGGCTAAGGGAGTATTCACACTTGGAGTTAATTTTGTCTTTGCTCAAAATGGCACTCATTTTCTTAATTATATATATACATATATATACATATATATATATACATATATATATATGTATATATATATATGTATATATATATATATATATATTTGTATGTTACTGCATGACCTGGAATTTTCTTTTTTTTATGCTTATAGTATTTTATTTTTCATCCTTTAATCCATTTGTTTATGCTTACTGATATATGTTAATAGTAAATGATATATAAGTAATATAATCCTTGGTAGCATGTGTCAGGATAGCCTAGTTTAGTTCTATTTCCCTGAAATTTCAAAATGCTATTGTTTTTTATTATTATTTAATTTTATATAACAAAGTCAAATTAAATGAAAACAAACATTTATACACAATATTTGGGAATTTGGGCGTTGTTCTTTCCAACTACGTCCTGTGGTAAGGGGCGCTGTCATGGGGGATTCGAAGACGATTCCCAAATCCTGGCTGTAGTCTGTAGGGCTGCTTTTTCCAGCTGTTTTGAATGTAGGATCACCTTATACTCTGTTTCAGGTGGTCTGGCGTGATCAAGCCACATGAGTCTGGAAGGAATCCACATCTTTTCAATTTCTGTGGAAACAAAAATAGAAATCCTTTTCCCCAATAACTTGTCCTTCAACTTAAATTTTGGAGTCAAAGAATTTTTTTAATTTAATTATTACTTTACATGTCGATCCCAGTTCCCTCTCCCTCCCTCCCTCCTTCTTTCACTTTTACCCTCTCTGCCCTCTCACATGCACACTAAACACCCTCCCCTCCCATCCCCCACCCCAATTCCATATGTAGGGGAATGCCATCCAGTTGGGGTCATGTAGATCTGACAGGTCATGTGAGGTAGGGACTAGGGCTTCTCTCCTGTCTCTAGATTAAGGCAGGTATCCCTCCATGGGGGATGTGTTCGCAAAGTCCTTTTGTGCACCAGGGATACATCCTGGCTTCACTGTCTGAGGTCTCTTAGACTGCTCAGTCCTTCTGGCTGAGACCCATATTCAGGGAGGCCTGAGTCAGTCCCATGCTGGCTTCCCAGCTATCAGTCTGGTGGCTGTTAGCTCCCCTTGTTCAGGTAAACTGTCTATGTGTTTCTGCCCCATGGTCTTGTCCTCTCCATCTGCATCTGGGTTCTAGTTCGACTCAGTGTTTATGTATGGGTGTTTGATCCTGTTTTCAACAGGCATTAGTTGAGAGATCCATGGAGTATTTAGTTGTTGATCTCACTCTCCAGGAAGGGCATTTATGATAGCCTTTCCATGGAAGCTCAAATTGTTAGTTGGGAGCATTTTTGTAGTTCTCTAGACCTTACTTTGTGTTCAATTTTATCTCCAAACCAATATTGGCTCCCTCTTTTATGTTCTCTCTCTCTCTCTCTCTCTCTCTCTCTCTCTCTCTCTCTCTGTCTATCTCTCTCTCACTCTCTCTGTCTGTCTGTCTGTTTGTCTCTCCTGTCTTCTATTCCTAACAGGGCTCAATCTTCCTAGTCCCACATGTTTTCCTTTTCTCCCTCTCATTTTCTCATACTTCTCTCTCCATACACTGTCCCCCCCACTTCCCCTGTGCTCTGGGGGACTTGTCTTTTCCCGATTCTGTGAGAGACTTTATATGAATCTCTTAGAATGTACCTTGTATCCTAGGTCCTCTGGTGGTGTGAATTATAGGCTGGTAATCATTTGATCTAGGTCTAAAATCCATATATGAGTGAGTACATACTATTTTCCTCTTTTTGTAACTGAGTTTCCTCATTCAGGGTGGTTTTTTAAAGTGCCATCTAGTTGCCTGCGAATTTCAAGATACCATTATTTTTTTCTGCAGAGTAGTAGTCCATTGTGTAGATGAGCCACCTCTTCTTTATATATTCTTCAATTGAGGGGCACCTAAGTTGCTTCCAGGTTCTTTCTATTACAAATAGTGCTGCTATGAACATAGTTGAACAGATGTCTTTGTTGTATGGACGTGAATCCTTTCAGTATGTGCCTAAGAGGGGGATTGCTGGGTCCTGTGGTAAACTAATTCCCATTTGCCTGAGGAACGGCCATACTGATGCACAAAATGGCTGTATGAGTTTGCACTCCCAACAGCACTGGAGGAGTGTTCCCCTTTCTCCATATCATCTCCAAAATGAGTCATCATTGGTGTTTCTAATTTTAGCCATTCTGGCAGGAGTAACATGGTATCTTAAAGTTTTTTGATTTGCATTTCCCTGATAGCTAAGGATGTGGAGCATTTTCTTAAGTGTCTCTCAGCAGTTTTGATTTCCTCTATTGAGAATTCATTCTTCAGTTCTGTATGCCATTTTTTAATAGGGTTATTTGGTGTTTTGTTGACTAGTTTCTTGAGTTCTTTGTATGTTTTGGAGATCAGCCCTTTGTCAGATATAGGATTAGTGAAAATATTTTCCCAGTCTGTGGGCTGCCCTTTGGTCTTGTCCACTTTGTCCTTTACCTTACAGAAGCTTCTAAGTTTGAACAAGTCCCATTTATTAATTTTTTCTCTGAGTGTCTGTGCCCCTGGAGTTATGTTCAGGAAGCAGTCTCATATACCAATTTGTTCAAGGGTACCTCCTGCTTTCTCTTCAAAGAGGGTCGATGTGGCTGGATTGATGTTGAGGTCTTTGATCCATTTGGACTTGAGTTTTGTTCATGGCAACAGACATGCTTCTATCTGCCGTTTTCTACACCACCTCATCCTATTGTGCCAGCACCATTGGTTGAAGATGCTGTCCATGCCCCATTGTATAATTTTAGCTGTTTTGTCGAAAATCAGGTGTTCATAGGTTTGTGGGTTAATATCAGTAATTTCAATTCGATTCCATTGGTCTACCTGTCAATTTTTATGTGAATACAAGGCTGTTTTCAGAACTATACCTCTGTAGTAGAGCTATAGTCAGGAATGGTGATGCCTCCTGAAGTTCTTTTATTGTATAGGGTTGTTTTGGCTATCCTGGGTCTTTGTTTTTCCATATAAAGTTGATTAATGTCCTTTCATGATCGGTGAAGAAATGTGGTGGGATTTTAATGGGGATTGTGTTGAATCTGTAGATTACTTTTGGCAAGATTGCCATTTTTATTATGTTTATCCTACCTATCCAAGAGCATGGGAGATATTTTCATTTTCTGGTATCTTCTTTAATTTCTTTCTTTAGAGCCACAAAGTTCTTATTATGTAAGTCTTTTACTTGTTTGGAAATCATTACTTACTTAAAATTCTGTATTGTTGGTGTTGTGTCATGTTATCAGCCCAACAGTGTTCATTAGATGAGATTCCCTGATCAGGAGATTATTCAGTTATTCCATTTTCAAAATCGGAGGTGACTGTGAACTTCATGGTTCAGTTCTGTAGAAATCTCTTAGAAACTGATGATGTGAAACAATACAGTTTTTTTTAAATCATGTAATCATTCGATTGTTAAAAACCTACGATTTAGTAAGCAGTGATCAGTGGGTAACACAGTGTCCGTCATTCTCTGGACACTGCTTCTGGTACCGATCTCCTGCTGGGTCAGTCTCACAGCAGCCAAATGACTGATGACACCATCATTCCTTACACAATCAAAGAAGTTTATAATTTGGATAGTCTTGCATACTTAACTTTCATTAGGTGGAACCAAACTCCAGTGATTGTCAAGGCAGTAGTACTTAGATAATTAAAAAAATGCCACATGATTAACTTCCAGGGAGAAACTGCCAGGCTCCTGTCACGAAGAATAGCATCTTCATTGATTTAAATAATTAACATATTCTGAAAAATGATTGAATAAAGACATGGTGGTGCATACTTATGTGCCACATGGAGTCGACAGACAGATCTCTTCCTGGAATAATGATTTATTTAAAAATTATGTTGATAATTAATTAATTGGCATTTTAGATTAACATGGACGAGGTGGCACCAAAGTCCTAAACCTATCGCTGATCTAATGATCCACTTACATAGCTAAATGATCAAGTAATGAGAGGATGTTATATTATCAACTCCCAAAATTTGTCTCCAAATGTGACTCATGGTCCATAACATAATCTGTCTTTTAAATATGTTAATTAAATGACGAATTATTATTTAATTTCCTAGTTTAACAGTTAAAAATGTAAGTGTAGTATTAGATGATGTGATGGTCTGGTACAATTTCCTCCCATAAGGAGGCTCAAAACACCAGTGACCATTGAATACATAATGACATGTTTTCATATTTGAATGAATAAACATTAAACAAGTGGATGGTGTTTTATGCGGGAAGCCAAAAAGATTGCTCAATACTGAAGAGTCATTGCGTTCTGAATCATAGATTTGAACAATAAAATGAATGAATACACAGATATTTTCTCATAATTCACCCCTAAAGACTACAGACTTGGGTCTATCTGCAGTCTTCTAAACACCATCATCCAAATGTGTCAGCACCATTTGTTGAAGTTGATTTCCTCATCCCACTGTATTGTTTTATATGTTTTGTAGAAAATCAGGTGTTCATATGTATGTGGGTTTGTATCAGGTTTTTGAAATCCATTCCATGTTCTACCTCGTTTTTTTTGGTTTGTTTGTTTTTGTTTTGTTTTTGTGGCAATTCCAGGCTGTTTTCAGGAGTATAGCTCTGTAGTAGAGCTTAAAGTCAGGGATGGTGATGCCTTTGAAGTTCTTTTATTGTACAGGGCTGTTTTGGCTATGCTGGATCTTTTGTTTTTCCATAAAAAGTTGATTATTATCCCTTCAAGGTCAGTGATGAATTGTGGTGGGTTTTTAATGGAGATTGCATTGAATCTCTAGATTGCTTTTGTCAAGATTGCCATTTTTACTATATTTATCCTACCTATTCAAGAGCATGGGAGATCTATCCATATTCTGGTATCTTCTTTAATTTCTTTCTTTAGAGCCACAAATTTTTATTATATAGGTCTTTCATTTGTTTGGGAAGTGTCCCTCCAAGATACTTTAAGTTGTTTCTGGCTATTGTAAACTATTATGTTTCTCTGATTTCTTTCTCAATCTCATTGTTGTTTGAAAAAAGTAGGGCTACTGATTATTTTGAGTTTATCTTGTACCGTGCTAGTTTGCTGAAGGTGTTTATCAGCTATTGGAGTTCCTTGGTAGAGTTTATTGGGTTGCTTATTAAGCTATCATATCATCTTCAAATAGTGATAGTTTGACTTCTTCCTTTCCAATATGTATCCCTTTTATCTCCTTTTCTTGTCTTATAGCTTTAGCTAGAACTTCACGTACAATATTGAAGAGATATTGAGAGAGAGGGCAGCCTTGTCTTGTTCGTGATTTTAGAGGAATCACCTTAAGCTTTTCTCCTTTCAGTTTGATGTTGGCAGTTGGTTTACTCTGGGTTCCTTTGTATTCCGGGCATAAATTTTCAGAATTGAGACTTTGTGTTGAAGGATTTTTCCTGCAATGAATACTGAATGAGCATCTTCATCTCTTTTGATTAATTTTGGTTTGAAGTCTAACTTTTAGATATTAGGATAACCATGCCTGCTTGCTTCTTGTGTATATTTTATTGGAAGATATTCCCCAACCTTTTAACCTGAAGTAATGTCTATCGTTGAAACTTAGATGTGTTTCTTGTATGTAGCAGAAACTTAGATGTGTTTCTTGTATGTAGCAGAAGGATGCATTCTTTCTTCGTATCCATTCTGTTAGCCTGTGTCTTTTTATAGGTGAGTTAAGACCATTAATATTGGGGGTGAGTAAAGGCCATTGATTATTGATGCTTGTTTGTTTTAGATTTGATGTTGGCAGTGGTATTTTGAATATAGTTGACCTCCATTACCCTTGGTTTCTTGTATAGGGAGATTATCTGTTGCCTACATTTTGTGTGCATAGTTAACTTCTGTGGGTGGGAGTTTTCCTTCCAAATCTTTCTGTAGTGCTGGATTTGTAGGTAAGTATTGGAAAAAAATCTGTCTTTGTCATTCAATATCTTGTTTTCTCCATCTATAATGATTGAGTGTTTTGCTGGATATAGTAGCCTACATCTATCCAGGACCTTTTGGCCTTGAGGGATTCCATGGAAAAGTCAGTTGTAATTTTGATCGGTTTGCCTTTTTATGTTACCTGTCCTTTCTCCTTTGTTGCACTTAGTATTCTTTATTCCGTGTTTTAGGTGTTTTCCTTATTATATTTCTAGGTTTTTTTTTTTTTTTTTTTTTTTTTTTTTTTTTTTTTACTTTGGTCCAGCCTAATAGGTGTCCAGTATACTTCTTGTACTTTCATGTGCATGTCCTTCTTCAGATTGGGAAAGTTGTCCTCGATGATTTTGTTTAGTATGTTTTTGACACCTTTGAGCTGGTCTTCCTCCCCTTCCTTGCTGCCTATTATTCCTTGGTTTGGCCTTTTCATGGTGTCCCAGATTTCTTGGATGTTTTGTGTTAAGTATTTGTTGGATTTATGATTTTCTTTGATAGAGGAATCTATTTCCTCTAGTTTATCTTCCATGCCTGATATTCTCTTCCATCACTTTTCTTCTGTTGGTCATGCTGTGTCTGTAGTTAAAAATCTTTTGCGTACTTTTTCTATTTCAAACATTCCTTCGGTTTTTGTTGTCTTTACTTTCTCTATTTCAATAGTTCAGGGTTAAATGTCCTGGGTGGTTGGAGGAAATCTGGGATGAGCCCACAAACTTTGTACCTCCCGGGTTTCCTCAAGTCCAATGAAGTTATTCCCAAATGTGAAAACAAAAGGTTTTAATTGGGAAGAACAAAACAGTCTGGGAGTTCACTCTATTGGAAGGCTAAGTTACCTAGCAACAAAAGTGAAATGGAGGCTTGACACCACTAGTCTCAGCTCATAGGGTTTTCAAGGTTACAACATTTCATAGAGTACAAAGTTTGATTGCAAGGGCATCAAGATTGATTAGCACACTTGCAAGGTTTTCTTTTTCTTTTTTTTTTTTTTTTTTCCCTGTATCTCATGAAAATTACATGTGGGGTCTGTACTCTGAAATCAGGAAGTTATCCACTAAATGAGATTCTTGTTCTTTGTAGTTTTTCCTTCACATCACATAAAGTAAAATATAAATTGTTAAATGTCTCCAAGAACTGTAGTCTTTCCAAGGATGCACAAAAAGCTCATTGAAGTTGACTAAAAAGATGTTTTTACACAGGGCTCCCTGCTCCCAATACTCTGAAGAGATTCAACCCACAAAGTTTTAGTCAGAGTCACATTATTGATTCCAGGGAGATTCACGTACCTCATGAAAACCCACAGGAAGTAATGTCTGTCTTCATGTTCCCAATCAGATGTTGGGAGGACCCAACACATGATGTATATACTACACAATGTACTCCTCCATCCTGGGGACAGCAGCCCCACACTCACCATGTGATTACTGAGCTCTCCCAAGCTCTCCATTGAACTTATTGCAGCAATAATCGAAGAACAGCACACACAAAAAGGTGCCAGCTCTCCTTTAGAGAAAAGACTGAATCTGGCACTAAGAATGTCCCTGTACCTTTTATTATTGACAGGTCATGAGGAGGGCCTGGTTGGCTAGTGATGACTGAGTAACAAGATCACCTTCTTAAAGACACAGCACAATGATTCCTGACCTTGCCTTCCAACCCAGACAAAAACCTTTTCTAGGTCAGCAGAGATACACATTTCTACTGCACTGGCTTTGACTACAATAGCAAATACTGCTCTCTTCCTGCACCCACTCCTTTCTCCTGAAAACAAGGTGGCTCTCTAGCTTTCACAGGCCACTACACAATCACATGATGTGATTATTCCCTGTTCTAACTACTATTGAGAGATTTTGGCACAGAAAATGAGATGTTCTGTAGTTTCCCACTGATGTCAGATGAACTGAAACCACTTATTTCATGGTAGTCACTGGGACTTCAGAAAAGCAGGGGAATAAAAAAGTAAAGAAAACAGGATCCAGATCTCATAGAAGAAAATAAGTCTTTCTGTAATCTCAAGGCTGGATGATGGATCCACTGATTTAGAAACCTGACCACAGTCCTGTTCAAGAAGACAACATTGAATAATGCAGCTATTTTTTCACTCTACCCTGAGGAAGCTCTGCTCAGTCACCACAGTGCTTGTAGAAGCAAGCTTCCCAGCCCAATTCTCTCAGAGTATTCAAATTACCCTGAAGACAACAGTTTTTATTATTATTCATTTTTCAAGAATTTCAGGAATAAAACTCCCAATGCATTGGAGCTATCACCAAAGCATCTGACAGGAGAAAGATATATCATGTTCTTTCTGATATTGTTCCTTCCCTTCTCTCATGGTTTCTAAATTGTCTGTGACCAGTAGATAAAATGTACACCCAGTTCCCCTGACCTCAGCAAAATACACAGAACAAACATCATCTTTTTTTTGCCATATGCCCTAAAATCTCTCTCAAGTTTTTAATATTCTAGGTGCCCTTCCCTGTGTTGAATAAAAAATTCATTCCAATCTGCATTTTGTAATTTCATGTGCAACATCTGCACATTGTTTCGAGGAAGGAGGGGATGATCTTTTGCACACAGTAAGAGAGTGGGTTGTCTATTTTAGACAGGGTAAGTGACATTGAGATTTGTGTCTCTACAGTTGTCTATAAGGTCTGGGTCTTGAGTAGAAGCCAGACCCAAGGTACCCTGTGGTGTGTCTTTAAGCACACTTTAACCCTTAAGGAAGTGCTCTTGTTGATCAAGCCTTACTAGCCAATCAGCAACACCAGGCCAACCTGCCAGTCACAGGCATTGCAGGACACTTTCTGTAGCCATACTGTAGGCTTTTGTTCTTGATGCCCTTTTGGTTTTAAGCAGAACAAGCACCAGTGAATTGATTGCTTTTCTGGGAGTGTTACTGTAGTAAATTGTGAGTGGAGCATGGTTGAGTACAGAAGCCACCACATGGTGAGTGATGGGATAATATCATAAGATGTTTCATAATTACATTGAACATTCTGAGTATTTCCAAAAAATAATTGTTAATGTGCCTTTGTAATCAGCATGTTGTTATAAATTGTTGTTCATTGTCATAGGATTGTATTCATTTCATGTTGCAAACTTACCATGTGTAGGATCTTAATTTTGATGCTTCATGCTCCAAAAGACCATTATTTAGTTCTGTATTTTGGTTTTATTGCTAATCTGTGGAAGAGTATGGCTCATCATACATGTTGTGTATCTTGGCATGAGACTCAGTACATCTTCTTTTGGGGGATGACTAGAGGTCAGATAATGATGCACAACTTCACATAATTATCTACATGCCATAACATGTATACTCATATAAACCATTTTCTCTCATGTTCAATCATACAATAGATAGTAATAGACTTGAAAAATTGATAAATATTTATTCCATCAATTCTATTATCATCAATTCTAGTCTTTTATACGACAATTTAGCTTTGACACACTACACTGGAAATTGTAAAGCTAGTTCTACTTGGTCTTAATAGTTAAAACCTGGATTCAGATATGTGATTAATGATGAAAAATTGGAGAAGCAGAGCAGCCCACCCCTAGGTCTTACTTCTACTGAATTCTCAGACCAAAGGGGTGGGAAATTCTGATCCTAGGGTCTTACATTAGAATGCAATAAACTTCTGTGTTCTTCCACTTTATATTTCTCTCTCCTCCCAGCCATATCTACCTCCCAAGTACAGGGATAAAGGAATGAGCCACTACCTGTCTCTGTTTCTCTTTTAGACTGGGTCAATCTGGTGTAGCCTGGGGCGACAATGAAATTACAGAGGTCCACCTCATTATGTCTCCCAAATGCTTGGATTAAAGGTGTGCTCCACCATGACTTGTCCTATATGGCTAACTACTGCCTAGCTCCACACTCTCTTCTTAAAGCAAGTTTTTTGTTGTTGTTGTTGTTTGTTTATTTGTTTAGATTTGTGTATTGTTTGTTTGGTGTTGTTTTCAGACAGGTTTTCCCTGTGTACATTTCTAACTCAATCAAACACATGGAGATTTACCAGCCTCTGCCTCTCAAGCACTGGAATTAAAGGCATGTGCCGCCACCACCTGGCAAAACAAAATACCACAACACCACCTAAATGGAGAAAACCTTTACGGACCCCACAAATTATTGGCATGTGGATCCTGCTGAGTTTATCGATTTATAGCTTTAAAGCCCATTTCTTTGAAATACTCATGTGTAATGAAGACCAGCTGAGACACCCCATAAACCAAACAAATACCGAATTCTTCAAATTTCCATTCGTCATCACCATTGATTTACTAGCTGGCCCAGAGCTTGTGAGACATTCTAATAAACCCACTTTCTACAGACACAGAGAGATATGTTCTACCAATCCTGTTCAAACAGAGAACATTGAATAATGCAGCTGTTTCCTCATCTTCCTACTGAGGAACCTGTGCTGGTTCAACATAGTACTCATAGATAGAGACGTTCTTCCCAGCACCATTGTCTTTGAGTATTCAGCTTACCATGCAGATGACACTTTTTTCTCATATGTCAAGAATTTGACTCAAATATCAGGAATAAAACTCCAATACAATAGACCTATAAGCCTGGTGTCTGTGAGGAGAAAGATATATCATCTTGTTTGTAATATGGCTCCTGCCTTTCTCTCATGGTTATCTGAGAGGCCTGTGACAACCAGGTAAAAAGTCCCCTCAGGTCTCCAGACCTCAGCAAGATGGCACAGAACAAACATCACTTGTATCCTAAAAAAATTCTCTATACCTTTAATATTCTGGGAAGCCTTCCATCTTTTTAATAAGAGAATCATTTCAGTCTACATTGTGTAATGGTCTGAGCAAGCTCTGCACATTGTGTGGATGAAGAAAGAGAGATAGAACCTGTGCACTGCAGGAAGTGGGTTGGATCGTTTATTGGTGACATGGGTAAGTGACATTGAAATTTGTGTCTGACTATGTAGTGTTGGCTGTCGTCTTTGATTCCAGCACTCAGGAAGTAGAGGCAAGTAGATTTCTCTGAGTAGACTCTGGTCTACAGAGTAAGTTCCAGGATAGCAGGGCCACACAGGAAAACTCTGTTTCAAACATCAGAAGAAATGAATTTATTAATCAAATAATCAAATAACTAATTAATATTAAACAAGTAATGAGAAAAATCTGCAAGAAAGCAACAACAACAAGATTAATAATAATAATTGAACAGCTCAGTTTAATTAGAAAGTTCTAGGACAACAGGCACATGGGGAAATTCTCAAAAAAAAAAAAAAAAAAACAGATCTCTAAAATTCCTAGTTCTGGAGTAGAAGCCAGGCCCAAAGGAGGTGCAGGGCTTGTTGTGTCTTTAAGAACACTCTAACCCTTGAGGAACTGCTCTTGTCACTGAAGTCTTATTAGCCAATCAGGGACATTGAGCCAACCCTCCAGTCTGAGGTCTGGAAGGAGACTTCCTTGAGCCATGCTGCAGGCTTGGTTTTGTATCAGAACAGGAGCAAGAGGATTGATTGCTGCTCTATGAGTGGTGCTGTGGGGAATTGTGAGGGGAGCTCATGGATGAACAGAGAAGCTGAAGCACGGTGAGTGACAGGATGTGGGAGGGTGGGATGGGGAGTCATGGAATTCTGTTTGGCAGGCTCTCCAGCAGGAAGCTGGACTGGAATGTGCTGCCATATTCAGTGTTCAGTTAGGCCCATTGTGGTCAGCAGCTTCCCTGACCACTGTGTGGCCTATGAATACTTCTCTATGTGGGCTGTTTCTGAGGAAAGGATTTTGATCCAGTAGCATTCTGAATAAAATTCTGTGTAGTCAGCTCCATTATGGTTTTGGTGTGCAGGGATGGCTATTTACCAAAGAAGGAGAGGTTCGGTTAATTCAGTGCCTTCCAGAAGTCCTGCTTTTAACATCTAAACTTTAGGGGTCACATCCATTCAGAGTTATTATTATTTTGTTTTTTTGCCATCAAAATAACATTTCTTCTTTTGTGAAAAAAATAAATGAAAAGACCTTACTTTACATATAGATCCCAGTTCTCTCTCCCTGCCATCCTCCTATTTCCCCCAGTGACCTCCCTATACCATTCCCCATTCATTCCTCTGAGAGGCTGAGGTCTTCCAAGAGGGATCATCAAAATCTGTCAAGTCATTTGACATTTGGCCCAGGCACTCCTCCTTGTCTCTAGGCTAAGGAAGTATCCACATTGGGAGTTAATTTTGAGTGTGCTGTAAATGATATTATTTAATTATATATGTATATATATGCACATATAGGTGTATGTATATATACATATATATGTATATGTTTATATGTATATGTGTATGTGTATATGTATATAACTTTTTGAAATAGAATTTCTTGTAGTTTGCAGCCTGACTTAAAATTTCTCTGTGGTGCAGGCTATCCCCAATCTCATAGAGATCTGCCTGCCTCTGCCCCCCCAGTGCTAGGTTATAGTCATGTGCCAATAAATACATGTATAAAGTCATTCTTGTTTTGGACAACACTCCATCATTGAGCTGTTTTGTGGAAGAGTGGAGTTGTTGATATAAAGATTTACCAATTCTTGGTGGATAGTTAGTCTCTCAAAATAGAATTTTGCTGAGGGAGTTCTGCCCCTAAAATTTAATAAATAAATAAATAAATAAAATTAGTTTCATGATTAACATTCATGTTAGAGATTAGGATTCTAAAATATATATTTGCTCGCCAGGATAGTCCATACATTTGTCTCCAAAACATGGTAATAGACAAACCACTGATTTCAATGTAGCAGGGCTTTTACACGCTGTTCAAGGGTTCATTACTGGGTCACAATGAACATTAAGTCATGGTGTGCAATAAACATCCATTTTCTTCTGGAGAAAAATCATGGCTCTGTCATATGGGCAAGATGAGCACAGGTGACAACTGTTTGAAAAGGAAAACAATAATGTGTTGAGGGCTGGACTGAGCAAGCAAGAATTTTTGTGTAGATCCTCACTCATGGAGAAGTAACATAGTTCCTTCTGAAACATAGGAAAGTTCTTGGCAGAGCAAATAACAGTTTCAGGGTTCTAGCCTTAGGAGATTTCCATCGGGTTTTGAGCTATTGAGAATAAAATAGAGCTCATCCCTTGAAACAAGGAAGATGCTTGAGAGAGAATGCCTTTGTGGAGGGGCTAATTCAGATCCCAATTACACAACTCTTCACACTACATGGAACTGTGGTTATTGGGCCTCTGACCACTGAGGGATTAGTCAGTAATTTATTGGGATTCCCTGTTTTCCCCCTGCACTATTTGGGTAGTATTTTCCTGAGTTTGCCCCATTAAATGTTAACTCTGTTGACTTCCTAGATGTCCCTACTTCCATTCCCCCATGAAAGTAGTATACAAGACACTATTCCTCATAAGCAGCTTACATAGAATAATACATAGCTTCAGCAAAACACCCTTGACCAAGCTTTCATCTTTTCTTTGTTCTGCCTCCCCTACTTTTCTCATCTTCTGGCATTTCTTCCTCAGGACCTGTCAGTAAAGTGTGACCTATTGTTTCATATTACTAATGTACTCCTGGGATGGGTCCTTGTTTCACTACCAGGGGCCGCCAAACAGAACAAGTCACCCAAGAGTCAGCCACATTGAGATGGTCTAGTTTGGTGCCATGAAGGTCCCCCAACTGTCAGTCCATACTCTGTGTGTTCCCAATAGTTATAGCAGATGTGGTGTGGCTTTGTTGGAGTGGGCTTTACCGTGTTAGAGGAATCACGTCACTGTAGGATGAGACATGAGGTTTCTTATTCTCAGAATGATGCCCAATGTGTCAGAAACTCCCTGTTGCCTCTGAGTCATGCTGCAAGGACTCAAACCTCAAGGACTGCAGCAGTCTGCATGCTGATATGGCCCCTGCCATAATGTTGATTAACTGAACCTCTGAAATTTTCAGTGTGACACCTCAATTAAATATTTTCTTTGAAAATGTTGCCCTGGTCCATGGTGTCTCCTAGTAGCAATGAAAATCTAACAAAGGCGGATGTCATTCCCAGAGCCTGGGGTATTTCAGTGACTGGCTGTCCCTATTGTACAATTTATTTCTGATGTGTTCTCAATAGTTTGTTCTGGAAGCTTGCCTCTCCCTTTATGCCTGCTTATTGGGATTTTTTTTTCTCATGTCTATATGCTACTTAAATGGCCAAGAAATGGTGCATGTTAACCTCCTATTCAGTTTTCTTCTAAATGGATTAGGTGAATGCATTATAATGACCATGTCATGAAATAAGTGTGTGAGGCTCCAGATTTATATAAATATATTGTCAAAGAAGTTTGTATTTACAGTGAGTGTATTAGACTTCTTTGTCACATATGTATGGTTTACTGTAGTATGCAGTGACCTATGATGATGTGTATGTCCACTTCACTCAGGAAGAATGGGCTTTGCTAAATCCTTCTCAGAAATGTCTCTACACAGATGTGATGCTGGACACCTACAGGAACCTCACTACTATAGGTGAGACTGTATTTTCCTTCATATTTTAAAATAAGAGACCCAATGTTCCTTGGTTACAGATACTATTCTGTAATTTTAATTGAGAAAAGGGAAACTTTGGTGAGTGTCAATAAAGTTATTAACAGAAATTTTGTACAATTTACAATAATATATCATATATATTCTGTTATTTCAGGCTACATTTGGAATGACCATAATGTGGAAGATCATTGGCAAACTTCTAGAAGACATAGAAGGTAAATTTTCATATGAAAATTTATGAAAATTTTGTTCAAACGATATTTTAATGTATTCTGGAAATTTTATTGAAGAGACACACATAAAAAATTTAAACAGTGAAAATAAGTGCAGCTTAAAGTATAGTGATGGTTCTTATTTTCTGCCCAAACCATGTGTATCAGTGAAAGGTAACTCTTCTGTGTTTCCAAGGCATTCATGTAAAAAGAGAAGGAAACAATTCCTTAACAGATAACACCCTAGAATTGTAGCGCCTGGAGATCTATGCTGTAGATATGCCTGTCTGTTGAGTTTCATATTATTCAGATATTTGAAACAGTATACTTGTTTTATAGGTCATAAGTATATATCCAAGACCTACTAAGAAAATAGTCTGTAGTAAAGCAGGCATTACTAATATATTTGTGATTTTCTATGTATATCGAAAAGGTCATTTTATGAGTGTCAAGAAGTTTGTTGTGGAGAAACCTTAATCCCTATAACACATGTCTGTGAGGAAAAGAAAGTCAAAGTGTGTGAATGCAATGTGGAATCCTTTTTATTGATATTGTTACTTTAATAAGTATATCATATGTTGAGTCAGGTAGTTGTGGCCCATGGCTTTAATTTCAGTATTCATGATGAAGAGGAAGGTGGGTCACAAAATTTTGCGATCAGCCTGGTCTACAAAGTGAGTTCCAGGCTATCCAGGTCTACACAGATACATTATGTATCAGAAAACCTAGGGGAAAAAAAAGAATATATGTTACGAGCCATGTGAATTTAGAATATGGAAAGAAGAAACATACCT
The DNA here is from genome assembly GCF_943737965.1 of Phodopus roborovskii. NCBI lineage: Eukaryota > Metazoa > Chordata > Mammalia > Rodentia > Cricetidae > Phodopus > Phodopus roborovskii. The sequence continues at coordinate 35,138 of NW_026125984.1, read as the reverse complement.
CTCTCTCTTAGGACATTGAGAAGAAATAAAAGATATTCAGTAGTTTGAGAATAATTGTTGAGTGTGAAACCAGTTTGAAATTTATCAGTATTCCAACATCATCTGAAAAATATCAACAAATACACTGCAGTAAATCCATATGAATGTGTGAATGTTTGCATTTGTACTGGTATATTTGGGCAGTGTCTTATGATTTATACAATGGAAAAATTGATAAATGCAATAAATATGGCAAAGGTCTGCGATGGTCCAATTATTTTTAATTATGTGAGAAATCTCATGTGAACATATGCAGTAAATGTGGGCCATGAAATAAAGGCTCATACTCTGAATCACAGGTATCTTCTTTGAAAGCAAGACAATACCTCATGAGGGAAGCATTATGAAAGTAAATTTCAATATCTTAATCTTGTCTACACGTAGGCCAAATTATAAATTTATTTTATGCATGTACTAAGTTTCTTTATCATGCATGTGGTAAAGTTTTACATATGCTAATATCTTTGCAGTAATAAAAGAAGCCATATGGGAGTGAATCCTGTGAATATACACAATGAATGTATGAATAACTTTGTATGTTACAGACATCTTCAAAGGCTTGAAAAAATTCACACTGGAGAGAAACCATATAGAAGTCTTCAGTATGGTGAAGTCTTTTCATGCCAATGTTTCCTCCAACTCCGTGAAAGAAAACACTCGGTAGAGAAAACCTATGAATGTAGTCAATGTGGTAAAGTGTTTGCAAGACCTACTATGCTTAAAAGACATATTAGAACACATAGTGGAGAGAAAACACAAGATTGTAATCAAAGTGGTAAAGTCTTTTCACTATGCAATCATCTCAAAAAACATTAAAGAACACATACTGGTGAGAAACGCATGAATGTAGTGAATGTTGTAAGGCTTTTTCACAACACTGGTGTGTAGTGAGATGGTCCTTCTTTGGCACTGACCACGCCCATTGGGGGGTGGAGCCATGGGCAGGAGTGACCTGTGGAAGGAGTTCAGAGAGAGAGCCTGGAAAAGCTCTCTTGGTGGTGTGACTCAGACAGGAGAGAATCGGGTTGAATTTCCTGGTGTTCATCTGTCTAGGTTGTAAGCTATTTCTCCCTGAATAAACATCTATTCGGACTATTTGTTTATCCTGATCCTTATTTTACCGCGATATCTGGTGTCAGAAGCGGGATTAGGATTTTCACGGGACCTGAGTGAAACCAAGGCGGCAGACGCTCCTCCCCTCCCCCACATACCCCAACAGGCAGGGTTTAACCAGGTGTACTCACCACAGCTTTGGGACATTTGCCTTTTCCATATGGCAAAGGAGATCTTTGCCGCCAAAGTGGACCTGATAAGGCACTCACCGCTTCTCATGTTTTTCCCATTTCTGTACGGGACTTTGCATTCGCGCAGAGCCGCTCAGCAACTGCCCTGCTTGCGTGTTTTCCTGCCCTGAGTCTTGTGTTCCAGCAATTCTAGAAGTCTCCTTTTAACAAAATTTTGCTTGCCATAGTTTGTTAAGCGCTATTCTATAGGGACCGGAATCAGAAGGATTGTCTGCTGCCGGACATTATTTGGCGGTATACTTCTAGGCAAAACTGGGATCAGACGGGCCTCGGCGGCTAGGCACTACTTGGTGGCACACCTCCAGGCATAACTACCACAAGCTGAACTCTACAACTAAAAGCATCAAAGGTCTAGGACAGCAGAATTACACCTAAGGTAATTGTAACATCCTTTGCAATTTAAGCTAATATAAAATCTGAGATCAATTGTTCCATAACTATGGCAGATAATTTTACAATGCAGAACTTTAGGAATTACTTTACTTCATATTGTAGAAGGGATTTTAGAAGAAGAAACTTATGACAGGACCAATATGTACCTTTATTTTGTAATAACAATGGGTTTCATCATTAACATGATATTCTTAAAGAAATGGTTTGAGATTACAGCAAACAATAAGGAACTTGTACAAACCATAGGAGACTTAGGTACAAGGATTCGAAACATTGAAAATGATAGAATTCAAAGCATAGAAAATATAGAAAGAAAGGTTCCGAATATTGAAGATGGCGTTGGCAAGCTGACAGGTAGAATTTGTTTCATGTCAGATACTTCAATAACCAGAACAGAAACAATGCAATGCATTAACACACTAGCAGAAACAGCTCGTTCCTGGTCTGAGGAAGCTACTAATAAGTTTAAAAAAACTGGAACATCAGATAGAAAGACTAGATGATAGAATCTCTTCAATGCCAGAGGATAATGGCAAGCAAGCAGATAGAACATTGTTTCTGGAAGGCAGTTCACATGTCATTCAGATAATATATAAGGATGAGAAGATTAAAAACATGGAATCCTTTGTAGTTGGAGAAAGTAAGAAACTGACTGATGCAATGACTTCTCTAGAAAGTTATTTCATCCTAGAAGTTCAGACACTCAAAGAAACAATGGTGAATAGTTTTCAGGCTTTAGAAGAACTTCATTCTGATACATCAGAAGAAGAACTACAGGTAACAGGGCATGAAAAAGACTTAAAAATTTCCACACCATTTAGGGTCAGGGGGATCTTTACCTGTATCTGTTAATGAAAAACCAGCAACGAAAAAACACCCAAAATGTGTCGTTGCATATCAGTGGGAACCAATATGTATGAAAGATTTAAAAGGTATAAAGGAAGCAGTAGTCTCTTATGGCATGCACTCACCTTATGTGAAGCAATTAGTAGAATCATGGGCAAGGAATAACAAGGTAACTCCTAAGGATTGGGATCAATTGATATCAGCTGTCCTTGAAAACTCCTCTCAATTAGAATGGAGGTCTTTATGGAGAGAGGAAGCAAAAGCTCTTGAACTTCAGGGCTTAAAGAAAGGTTATAAAGCTCCCCAAGATAAAATTCTTGGTGAGGGTCTCTATGCTGACCCAGAAACCCAAGCTGCCTATGATGAACATATCTTGTCTCTATGCAGTACAGCAGCTTTGAATGCTTGGGATAAGGTTCATAAATTAGGAGAGATGATAGAACCCTATACCAAGATAAGGCAATGACCTAGAGAACGCTTTAGTGTCTTTCTAGAAAGATTATCTAGGGCAGTAGAATTAGAGATAGCAGACATAGATGCTAGGGGAATACTCATAGAATCTTTAGCTTATGAGAATTCGAATCCTCAATGCAAACAGGTGCTTTGTCCTTTAAAAATGCGATCAGCACCCTTGGATGAATGGGTGATATATACAGGCATCATTGAGTATAATGACAATAAGACTGAAGCATGGGTAGGAGAAGCCATATCTAAAGGTCACAGAAGACATCAAGATAACAGAGTTCCTTACTATGGTGACTTCGAAGCTTGGGTAGAAGAAGCCATCTCCAAAGGTTTGAAAAGATATCAACATGTCAGATGTTATAACTGTGGTAAGATAGGACATCTAAAAAGAAATTGTAGGCAAAGCTTCCCTATAAATAACACTCCCAGGAATGAATCAAACAGAAGGCCTCAGCCTCCTGGGTTATGTAGAAGGTGTGGCAAAGGCAGACACTGGACAAATGAGTGTAGATCGACAAGAGACAAGCAAGGAAACCCTTTAACATTGGGAAACTCCTTGGGGGGACTCTCGAAGGCCCCCACATCACAGGTGGTTCGAACATTCCCAGTCACAGTAGAAGACAATGTCCCACAGGACAATTAGAAAATTCTGTGCAAATTATAAAAACTCATACTGCTCTGGATGACAAACTAGTGACGGAAGTTGAATCAAACATGACAGAAGGAAATAAAAAGCGTATATTTTGGCAAACCGCTATAAATAGTCATAGGCCTAGATTGATAGTTAAGATGAATAATAGACTGTTTGAAGGTCTCCTGGACACAGGGGTGGATGTAACTATCATATCTAATAAATGTTGGCCTTGAAGATGGCCCCTGCATGAGGTAAATGTTCAATTCTTAGGGATTGGAACCCTGTCTCAGGTAAAACAAAGCACGAGATGGATTGACTGTATAGGACCAGAAGGACAGAAAGGAAGGTTGAGACCATATGTGGCTGATGTAGGGATAAATTTTTGGGGTCGTGATCTATTACAGCAATGGAATACACAGATTAACATTCCTCCAGTATTAGATAGGAACCATAAACGACCTCGTGATTGTGGAAAAAATAGTATGAAGTACTATACAAGACATATAAGAAATATCCAGGCGGTACAAAAACAGAATACAAGTGCTGAACAAACAGAAGAACCAAAAGCCCTACCTTTAAAATGTCTAACAGAGGAACCTGACTGGGTAAGACAATGGCCTATGACCTCCGAGAAGTTAGAAGCTTTAGAAAGCCTGGTTCAGGAACAGCTAAATGCTGGATATATTGAGGAATCAACCAGCCCTTGGAATTCTCCTGTATTTGTGATCAAAAAGAAATCTGGTAAATGGAGAATGCTTACACACTTGTGAGCCATCAATAAAGTTATCCAGCCAATGGGCTCTCTACAGCCTGGAATGCCCTTGCCTTCTGTGCTACCCAAATAATGGCCTATTATACTTATTGATTTAAAGGATTGCTTCTTCACTATACCTTTACAAGAGCAAGATAAAGAGAAATTTGCCTTCACGGTACCTAATTACAATAATTCTCAACCAGTTAAGAGATATCAATGGAAGGTTTTGCCACAGGGAATGCTAAATAGCCCAGCCCTGTGCCAATATTTTGCACAAAATCCTTTATAAATAATTCGTAAACAGTTTCCACAATCCATAATCTATCATTACATGGATGATATATTGTTAGCTGACTCTAAAGGAGAAATATTAGAAAAAATGATTGAGAAAGTAAAGGAAGTTTTACCCCGCTGGGGGTTACAAATTGCACCTGAAAAAATACAAAAAGGAGAGTCTATCAACTAATTAGGATACAAAATAGGTCTACAAAAAATTAGACCACAAAAAGTACAGATCAGAAGAGATTGCTACCAGACTCTTAATGATCTTCAAAAATTACTCGGAGAGATTTCTCAACTGCAAACCATTATTGGAGTAGAAGGGCATGATTTGAAAAACCTGAAAATGGCCCTAAAAGGAGACAAGGACTTGAATAGTCCAAGAATACTATCAGCTGAAGCTGAGAAGGAATTAGAATCAGTAGAAAAGAGGATACTAGATTCACATGTGGACCATGTGGATCCAAACCTAGACTGTCTTCTGGTTATATTACCATCTAGATTATATCCTTCAGGGATTTTGATGCAGAGAGAAGATATCATATTAGAGTGGATAGTCCTACCACATACACAGAATAAAAAACTAAAAACATATTTAGAAAAGATCTCTGACTTTATTATAAAAGGTAAATTAAGAATTCGTCAGCTAATTGGAAGGGCCCCAGCAGAAATTATAGTACCTTTAACTAATGAGGAAATTTACTCCTTATGGAAAGATAACGAATATTGGCAGAGAGCTTGCAGTTACTTTTTGGGAACAATTAGCAACAACTATCCCAAAACTGAGAGAATCCAATTCATAAAAAAAAAAAAAAAAAAAAAAAAAAAAGATTTGGATCCTTCCACCCATTGTAAAAAAAACACCTATTTCTGGAGTTCATACATTCTACACTGATGCAAACAAATCAGGTAAGGCAGGATATAAATCAGGAAAAATTAGCAAAGTGGTCAAAGCCCTTACAATTCTATACAAAAGGCAGAATTGTATGCCATTCTCATGGTACTTATGGATTTTAAAGAACCCCTCAATATAGTTACTGACTCTCAATACGCAGAGAGAGTTGTTTTACACATTGAGACTGCATAATTTATTCCTGACGATACAGAATTAACTTCGTTGTTTATACAGTTACAAGATACTATCAGAAGGAGGACTCATCCTATATATATATATATAACACACATCAGATCCCATACGGGTCTGCCAGGTCCTCTAGCACAAGGGAATGATGAAATTGATCGTTTATTGATAGGAAGTGTGCTAGAGGCCTCAGAGTTTCATAAGAAACACCACGTGAACAGCAAAGGTTTAAAAAAGGATTTTTCTATCACTTGGCAACAAACCAAGGAAATAGTAAGGAAATGCTCTACATGCTCATTCTATAATCAAACTCCTTTACCACCAGGCAGTAACCCTAAAGGTATAAATAGGAATGAAATATGGAAAATAGATATGATTCATTTTGCAGAATTTGGAAAACTAAAATATGTACATCACACTATAGATACATTTTCAGGGTTTTAATGGGCTACTTCTCTGAGCTCTGAAAAGGCTGATTCTGTTATCACACACCTCTTAGAGGTAATGGCCATTATGGGCATACCTGCACAAATAAAAACTGACAATGTTCCAGCATATGTCTCCAGCAAATTGAAACATTTTTTTGAGTATTACAAGATAAAGCACATAACTGGTATACCACACAATCCTACAGGACAAGCGGTGGTTGAGAGATCCAATCGTACTTTAAAAGAAAAGCTACATAAACAGGCAGGAGGAACCAAAACACACAAACACAGATTACATAATGCTTTATTAACATTAAACTTTCTTAATGCTGATGAAAAAGGAAAAACAGCTGCAGAAAGACACTGGACAATAGAAAAAACTTCTGAACTAAATCAGCCAGTATACTTCAAGGATGTACTGTCCTCAGAATGGAAAGCAGGATATGTGTTACGTTGGGGTAGGGGTTTTGCATTTGTATCTACAGGAGAAGAAAAACTATGGATACCATCTAAGTTAATCGAGATCCATGTTGAACAAGAGAAACAACTTAATGAAGAGTAATGACAAGTCATCCAACAAATTAGGTCCCATGAGGTATGCAGAGGCCTCTCAAAGGTAGGGGAAATGTTCTGTTCTTGTTCTTAAAGGAAAATAGAGAAAACCTACCATCAAACAGCCAAAAAACACTGAACATGTAGGTGCCTACAGAAGAGAAGACAGCTCTTCAGAAACAATCACTTAAGGAAGCAGAATCTGATATATGGTAAAAAAAAAAAATTAAATTGTAGTAAACCATTTCTATACAGAAATCTATTTCTCTCTACTATCTAGTATTCCTGAAGTTCCAAGTTATGTAAACCAATGCTGGCTTTGGAGTTGGATTTGGCTTTCCTTCTCTAAATTCATGCATGTTGTTAAGATTAAATTCATGGTTTCTGCCTTAAATCAAGAAGCCAATTGGTGTAAGGCAGAAGAAAACAAAATCTAGGGACTAATTTCTTATATGCAATTTTCTCTCTGAAATCCTAATTTTCTCACATACTTTTAATGTTTATTGTTTTCTTTCCCTAATGCATACCTTAAAACTTGAAACTTTTACGTTAATATTGATGTGTAACTTTTCCACAAGGAATAATAACGATTCCTAACAGCAGTCTTTGAACTCTCCGGAAAGAAGATGGGGCCCCACATCATCATTTCCACTTGATTCAACCTGATGCATCTGAACTACAAACATCACCCTAAAACCGGTTTGAGACTGTTTTGCTCGAGACAACTCATGACTAGCTAGCTGTAATGGTGCACATTTTTATTACACCCTGGCCAGAGTTTCAAATAGAACTACAGTCAACAATTTTCTGCCACACAGTGACTAGCTACATATGTCACAGCCAGTTCTGTTGAGAAATTTGGTTGCTACAAATTTTCTTCCTACAGGATCCATTGGAGCAATCATCGTCCCATTTCAGCAGGAAGTAACCTTAAGATAGCGACGCCCCCTTTCCCTACCCTTGGAATTTTGGGATAATAATAATCGTCTTTGGGTTGGTTTTAGTCATTTAGGGTTGGGTATGGAAGGTGATGCTTACACTCGGGTTTATCTTTTAGACAGGAACAGGGAATGTTTGGGAAAGGTATGGTTTAGATGGGATATAGGTAGATTAGCCTATTTTCTTGAGAATTTGAGTAAGAATGAGATAGTATTTTACAGCTTACAATGTTACGTATTCTTATGTAAAATTAAGTTTATATTTTGTTATATTGTGTTAAATCTTTCCACTTCAATGTTTTATGCACATTATTTTTTTTACCATATTCTATGTATGTATACTTTTCTTGTATTCAAGACATTTTGTATATTGATACAATTTGGGATATTTATCATGCTGCCCTTTATAGTTCTACCTCTTGTCTTGACATTTCTACTCTACCTCTATTTTAAGGATTTCTTTGTATGTATATGTAAATAGTTATATTGTTTAAGTATTTGTTCCTGCTTTACTCAGGGAAGTTTTAATCAGTCATTTAGCTAAACTGCTGAGTACTACAGATTATCTTCACTCATGTTTCCTGTACCTATGAGATTAGTCAGATATAGATGCTTAATCTTCAAGCACTTCATAGACATGCAGAACATGGCATATAAATGTTTTAATATTAGTACTCCATTGACATGAGACACTGTTGCTCCTGACAGCACCGTGCACTTTCCAGAAAATATGTTGGACACTGTTGTTGCTCCTGCTGGAGTTCATTCTCACCTCAGCTAATGGCCTGTTTGTCAAAGAATTGCCCCCACCTTGACCACTGATTTGGACATGCAGTCCTATGTGCTTGCAGGAGACAAATATAGAAGACTGCTTGACCTTGCAAAGTCAGGGTAAAACAGCCATTCTACCTCCCTGCTGTTGTTGTGGTCTGTCAAGTTCTCTTGGCCTTAGCAAAAACTGGGTGTACCAACGATGCTGTGAGATCTAGGGTGACTGTTCAGGTGGCTTGCTGTTTCTCTCCTAGCTGCACCTTTTGGAAGTAGTCCATCTGCACTTCCTGTCTACTATAGTATTGTTATTTTCCTTCTCAGGTCTCTATAAGGTTGAAGATTAAACTATCACAACTATTATTCTCTCTTCCTAGTTAGATATATTAGGTACTAGACTTATGTTTTCCAGCTTAGGACAACTCTATTGTAAACTCCATTATGCATTCACCCTAGGACTAGATATGTAGGTCATTTTGTTCTCGCTTTTCCTTTTCAACTTAGAGCACACTTGTTATTCACTGTTTTGTATATAGTTTTGTATTAAGCCTAATCCTTTTATTTAGACTAAAATGGGAATTGTAGTGACATAGTCCTTCTTTGGCACTGACCACGCCCATTGGGGGGGTGGAGCCATGGGTGGAAATGACCTGTGGAAGGAAGTCAGAGGGAGAGCCGGGAAAAGCTCTCTTGCTGGCGTGATTCTGACAGGAGAGGATCGGGTTGAATTTCCTGGTGTTCATCTGTCTAGGTTGTAAGTTATTTCTCCCTGAATAAACATCTTTTCGGACTATTTTTTTATCCTGATCCTTATTTAACCATGATACAGGAGTTTCTCCTTTGACATGATTTGCAGCCAAACTACTACAGAGAGATTTAGGGATACAGAAAGAGAGAATTGTTACATGGCTTAACATTGTTTTTAGGTCAACTGCAATTGCTCTTTACCTGGTTGTCACAGGCACTTAAAATCAGGAAAGAGAAGCAGGATCCAGATGACAAACAAAATAGTATCTTTTTCCCCTCCTAGAAAGCTGGATGATGGCTCTAAGAATGAAGGAGTTTTATCCATGAAACACAGAGCAAGTGCTTTGAAAATGCATAGTAATGAAAACAGTAGACTTCCTAGAAGGTTTAATATTTGGAGAGAAATGAAACTAGGAAGTTTGTATTTGTGAGCAATATTGTTAGTCAACACATGTTCAGTAGCAGGTTAAAATCAAAAGAAAGCAAAAACTAACTGCATTATTCGAGGTTTTCTGCATGAACAAGGATGGTAGGATGAATCTCTCCATATATGTAATACATGGATTTAATATAATGTCTCATAGGCTGTGGTTCAGCCTATGGCTGCCTAACAATGGGCATCTGAAGATTGTAGCAGTTGTATAGTTCATCATGGTGCATGTCTCATCTGGTCATCATTATACTCTTAAAGTCCAAAGAAGAAAGCTCTAAAGCTAGTAAAGTAATAAACTTGGTAGCCATAGCTAGGGCATGCAGCAACAGAATGAGAGCCTCCTCCTTCAATACCCTTTATACATACAGAATACCACCAGATGGTACAAATCATATTAAGGTGTATCTGATTCTTCCTTATGTGTTTTGTTTTATTATTGTATTTAATTTTTGAATAGACAGCCTCCTTAGTTCTGATATTAAACATGTGCACTGCCACCAAGAAGTTAAAGATGGATCTCATCATCTAATTCCATATAAAGCTTCCCTGAGTGGCTTTGACAGTTCTGGAACACATTCTGCCTGTCTCTCCTGTCTGAAATCCTATATGGACAGCCATTCCAACTTGTCATGGGTACAGAGAGCTCAAATAACAACTGTTGTCCCTAAGATATTATTTTTCCTAATATAGGTTGTCTGGGCTTTTTTTGGTGAATATCTCCTATCTAAAAGCAATATATTTGGGCACATAGAGGCTTATACACCCTTCAGGCAGGGAATATGTGCTAGTATGGGGTTCCTTAAAGCAGATAATATGTGCAGTTATGGAGTGTCTTTAGTATTAGGGGAAGCAATTCCTATTTGCTCTTTATACATATTAATAGAACACCTCTGCCATTGCCCCACCATTGGTTGACTAAAGTTTGACATATGAATTAAATGGAACATTCAGTATTTGTAGTGAGATAATTACCTTGTCCCTGCCTGCAGCATAGACCACCCCCATTAGGGGTGGAGACAGTGCTGGATGTGACCCAGGGGAACTAATTTTGAGGAGGATACTGGGAGAGCTCTCTTGCCTGCAGCACAGGAACAGCTTCCTGGGACCAGGAACCTGCTGGAGTTCATCTGTCTATGTTGTAAGTTATTTTTCCCTGAATAAACATCTATTCAGCCTATTTTTTTTCTCCTGATCCTTACTGAACATCAATATCTGGTGTCAGAAGCAGAATTCAGATTTTTACCGAACCTGGTTTTCACCAAGGCAGCAGATGCTGCTCACTTCCCACACCATCCCAGAATGGGCAGGGTTCCTTGCCTAACCAGGTGGCCATACCACAGCTTGAGGGACATTTGCCTCTGCCCTACAACTTTACCCCCCACCTCAGCCCTGAGAAAGCTCGCACTGCTTCTCATCTTTTGCCAATTCCCCACTTTGCATTTGCAGCTGTGGCACACATGGCGCCTGTCCAGCTGGTGTGTTTCCTGCGGCCCAAACGTGCCAGTAAGAGGCAACACCTGTTAGTCCTGGGGTCCCGAAAATTTGCTCAAGGCTCCTTTCACTCATTCATTTAACAAAATTTTGCTTGCCTTAGTTTGTTAAGAGCTATTCTTCAGGGACCAACATCAGAAGGATTGTCTGCTGCCGGATGCGATTTGGTGGGAAACCTACAGGCATTACCACCACAAGCTGAGTTCAACAACTAAACCTGTCAAAGTTGAAGGACAGCAGAATTACACCTAAGGTAAATGCAATATTCTTCGCAATTTAAGACAATAAAATGTATGGATCGATTGTTCCAAACCTAGGGTGGATAATCTTATGATGCAAGACTTTAGAAATTACTTTACTTCATAGGTAGAAGGTATTTTAACAGAAGAAAATCATGGCTTAACCAATATATGCATTATTTTGTAAAGGCAATGGGTATCAACCTGATGAGAAAAAGATTCAGAATATTACAGATGCAAATAGAGAGCTGGCATCTAGAATACAAAACATGGAACATAAAAATGACCAACTAGAAAACAGAATTTGTTCTATGTCAAATGCTTCAATAACCAAAACAGAAACAGTGCACTGCATTAACATGCTGTCACAAACAGCTAATTCCTGATTGAAAGAAGCTGCTAATAAGGTTAAACAACTGGAACATCCGACGGATAGACTAGCAGAATCCGTTCCATGTCTGAGGATAATGGAAAGCTATCAGATAGAACATTGTTTCTGGAAGGCAGTTTACATGCCATTCAGATAATATCTAAGAATGAAAATATTAAAAATATGGAATCATTTGTAGTTGGAGAAAGCAAGAGACATACTGATTCAAAGAAGTCTCTAGAAAGTTTTGTGGTTCAAGATGAGATACTCAAAGAAAGAATGCTGAGTGGATTTTAGTCATTAGAAGACTGCTGACACTGAACCCTGCCAAGTCAGGGTAAGACAGCCTTTTTACATCCTTGCTTTTGTTGTGGTCTGTCAGGTACTTTAGGCCTTAGCAAACCTGGTTATACCAACCTTGAGGTGAGACCTTGACTATCCAGATAGCTGTTTCTGTCATTGCTTCACCTTTTGAAGTTGGCCACACACACTTCCTGCCTACCCTGGTATTGTTATTTTACTTCTCAGATCTTTGATGAGGTTCAATATTAATTTATCACAAGTATTATTCTCTCTTCCTAGTCAGATATATTTCTTAGTAGACTTGAGCTTTCCAGCTTTGGACAATACTATTGTAATCCCTGTTTTGACTTCATCCTAGTACTAGATAGTTAGGTCTTAAGTTTATATGTCCTCCATTTTCCTTTTCTTAGAGCACACTTGTTATTCACTGTTTTGTATATAGTTTTTGTATCAAGCCTAAATCTTTTCTTTAGACGAAAATGGGGATTTTGGTGAGATATTCACTTTTTTTGCACCTGTGGCATGACTATTCCAATTGGGATGGAGCCAGAGCAGGAGTAACCTGGGGGAGCTAAGATTGAAGAGGGGGCTCAAAGAGCTCTATTGCTTGCAGCACGTGGACAGGAGTACATCCGGAGGCATCCTTGGGACCAGGAACTGCTAGTATTCCTATTTCTATATTGCAAGTTATTTCTCCCTGAATAAACATCGATTCAGCCTATTTGTTTCTTCTTATCCATATTATGCATTAATAAAGGAGAGCTGGTGTACCCCACATAAGCAGAAAAATGAGCCAAGAGTTAAGAGTGCAGAGCGTGCAGAGACACTCAGGGAAAGTCATTACAGTAAGAAGGTACATTCAGGATTTAAATAAAAAAATAAGATATTCACTTCAGCCATAAAACCTCTGAGTAAGAGTCATTGATAAGTGGAAAAATGAAAAATAGAAAAGGAGAGAGTTGTCTAAGTTAAGGATGTCTGAGAAAATCAGAGGAAGAGAATAAAGGTAATGTAAAACAATATAGAGGTTGAAAGAAAATTCATAATAAGGTTGGAGGAAGATGTAAACTGCTGTGGGCTCTCATATCTACAAATATAAATTTAAATTTAGTAATATGCATTAAAATGTTGACCATACCAGCTTAATTGCTTAAAAGTTCCATTTATCTTTCTAAAGACAATTATATGTATTTGATGTAAAGTTCTAGAGTTTGCCTCAAATATGGCAAGATCCGCCATTTGGGCCAAATATTGTTCTTGCCTGGACTGTTTGGATTTATGCTGTATGAACTGGACATGAAGGACCCACAGGAAAGTGACTGCTGATAAAAGATGGACATTGCTAGATTGTTGCTTCTTCATGGAATAGTCTGCTAGACAGTCTGAAGGATGTGGAGAAAAGGTTCTGACAAACTGCCAAAACAGGTAGGACATTTTTATATTTCTTGCTTTGCTGAGAAGTCTGCCAGACACAAATTATGTCCAATAGGCTGAAGATGGAACATTACAGAAGAACATCAGATCTGACCAGGCAAGTTGTCCCTTTCAATTCTAGAGTTTATATATTATGCTCCTGTGTTCTCTGAAGTAGTTGAAGACTGATAGTTAAGGTTATAGTATTCCTTTGTTTGGATTAAAGTTACATATAGGAATTTATACTTACAAATATAGGATAGATCATAGAATATTTCCTTTAAATCTTACAAATGTTAATGGACTGTATTATTGAAGCATTGCATCAGAAACTCTGGGTTACAGTTTTCCTTTCCACTCACCAGGACTTTTAAGTGCACAGGGAGGCTTTGCTCTTCTGCTCCTGCCCACACAGGAGAACTAATACAGTATTCTTGTTCCTCCCTGGATTCTTTGATCTCACATTTCACCTCATTCAAATAGACCAGCCCTCCAGATATGAGAGAGTGTCCATTTTGTTGTACTTTCCAATTGATTTTCTCACTGCTTTCAATTAGTCACTTAGTCTCTCCTGCTCTAAAAAGCTTACACCTTTGGAGGTGCCTACCTGCCTCCAATTCCTTTCCACAACTACTCTCTGGAATATACTCCCAGACACTTGTATGAAGCTCTACCTGTGTGATTCCTGTTATAAACCTAAGTTTTATTACAAGAATAGATCTAAAACAATAATGGTTTCAAATTTTTATGGGTCTAATGCTAACAGCCCTCAGATCAAAATTTATCTCTCAGCTCTGGTCATTAAATTCAGTTGATGAGACAAACTGTAGTCGTTTTTATGTAGATGATATTAATATACTGCTTTTTGGCTAAAGCTTTAAAAATTCAAACTAGTTAAAATGATACAATTAGTAACACTAGAAATTACCATAAATTTAACAGTCACCCATGTCATAATGAGTTTAAAGACATAACGGTGCTTTATTTTTGATATTACAAAAAGACATTACAGGATGTGTAATTGTTTTTAAAAACAGATTTAAATGTTCAAATTTATAAGGTTGCAGGATATTGGTGCTTTTGTTATATTTTTAATGTCTGTACTTAAATCAAAGGTCTAAAATTGAAGGTCACAGCCATAAGGTCTATATCCTAACTATAAGTTGAGATGCTCATTTTTTATGATACAAAAGGCAATGCATTTTTTTTTTTGTTAAATTAGGCAAGCATAAGCTATTTAGGTAAATTGCATCAAATAGATGGTTCATGTTTCCCTAAAAGGATTTTCAAATTAAATTCAGTATTTTTAAAGGTAAACCTGACAATACAAAGTTCTAATTTTATAAAAAGCTGTTTAATCTGTTATAAAATGTGAAGAAACACAAGTTAGTAGCCATCCTTATCGATTAACTCTTGGTTATAATCAAACTAAGTATTAATGATTAATAACAGGGATAAACCTCACTCTGTCACCTATACATGTTCTAAATAATTAAGGTTAAAACAAGTAACTTAAACAAAGTTGTCTATTTAGATATACCTAGACAGACTTCTAATAGTACAGAGATCTGTAGAGTAAAGCATTTAAATGTTAACTGTAATAATATCAGACGTAGAATCACAGATGCTAACAATGACCCTAGGACTCTAAAGGAGATTATGGGGCAGCATGGATTGTTATGACACTGACCTGGGTGGAAGATGCTCAAATACAATGTCTGTTGACAGGTTAAACCCAGCTTAGACTTTTTAGAAGCTGCAGGGAACTGAAAAATTGCTTGCACCAACTTGGCGTAGATAAAATAAGGTCAAGGTCAGAAATTTCCATGTCCACAGAGAAAAGACAAACAAACAACAACAAAAAACATAACTCTCTCACATTATTTAATTTGTGAAGAACTTCTGCCCTCAATGCCATAGAAAATTGGTTATGGCTAGGAGTATATCGACTGGTCCTTGTCTTTTTTTTTTTTTTTTTTTTTAGATTGGACAGGTAATTAAATATATCCTTCGATCTGAAAGTATTGTTGGCTTTGTCAACTTGTCAGTATTAGGCAGCCTTAATATGGCTCCTAAATAAGGATTTAAAAATATAAAGACATAAAAGTCATTTTTGATCATTAATTTATTAATTATGCATACACTTTTCAGCCTGCATATATGTCTCAAAGGCATAAGTACATGCCTGCTGTTTTACAGATACCCAATATCTACTTTTTCTACAATATGCATTTCAGCACAGATTGGTAATGATAATATATCTAAAACTTTTATGTCTTTTTATATAACACAGTTCATATAGGCTTCAGAGGAACAAATGTCATAAAGCTTGTATCCACTTCTTACAAGGCAAAAGGACTGCAGATAAGTACAGCTATTCTGAGGATGGAATTTTCTCCCTGGTCTAGCTGTCCTTCTTGATCACTAAAGGTAAGGAACAAAGAGTTCCAATTAAATATATACGTTTTAACTTCTGTTCCCACTTTGAACATGTCTCAGGCGAATTGTGCTTCTGGCAGATGAGAATCAGTTGCTCACTAAAGCCTGCTCCTCAATATTGCTCTCCCTGGACTTATGGTGAACTAGTACAGCCGATGTGAATCTTCAACAGGGTTTAAAAATGAATGCCTCTGATAAATGTTCAATTTCCTGCATCCCCCTTCCTTTTTTTTTGGTATTGTCTAGCATTTTAGCGTACTTGTAGCTCAGAAAACACTGCAAAAGTAAGCAGGAAGTAATAGAGGGATATCCATGACACAATAGTGTTTTGATTTTCAAATAGCTGTCACCTGGAGTTCTATAGCCTATAAAGCCTCCTTGACCAGCTTGTTACTATTATGCTTACTGATTTCCTCAGCCTCCAAGAAAGTGATTCCTGACTGAAAACGCAAAAGGGCTTTATTGCTAAAAATCAAACCAGCTGGGACCTCACTCTATCGGAAAACTAAGGTAGTGGCCTAAAATAGTGAAGGGGTTTTAACAGGATAAACAGACAGGGAGGCTTGAGACCATTTGTCTCAGTTCACAAGGATTCCAAAATACAGGCAGTACATAGAGTATAAATTTAATTTACAAGGTCATCATGGATCTAAGTTAATAGTGTCTGTCATTTGTGTATGCAAGATTGATGAGCACACATGAAAGGTAGGAGGATTTTCTTTGTTTTTACTTCTCCTGAGAACAGGATGTGGGCTCTGTACTCTGTAGTCAGGCATTTATCTACTGGCAGAAATTCTTGTTCTTTTTATTTTTTCATTCTCGCAATAAGCCTTAATTTTATACCTTTTGGTTATTAATTTTTCCACCATATTCCCTCTTTGCTATGGACATTAGAGGCCAATTTTTTTGGCCTCCAATAGGTAAAAGACTTCTGGTGTTTTTTGGCGTAAGCATTAGTCATCTTGTCCCTTATATATATAGGAGATATATATATATATATATATATATATATATATATATATATATATATAGTTTATATCTATAGATCTGAAGCAACCTGTCCACAAAGGCTTTGTTCCATACAATTACCAGCTCTCCCATGCAAATACCTGGTTTTTGACAAGGTTCTCTGTTTTATTGTCAATACACCAGGCCATTAGGAAAAGCTTTCAAGGCCTAGTCCCCAGGCTGTTACTATCTCTTCTAAGAATGTTTCTCATCCCTGTGTGAGGACCTAAGTGAAAGCTTTGCTTTATCAGGAAATTCATACATCATTGGTTTACTTTTTAAAATCTGGTGTCCTATTGCCACTCTGCTAGAACTATGTTTTTCTGGAAAAGAAAACTGCAACTATATGATATAATAAATTTTAAGGTTGCTTGTGACCCTGTAATAGCATTCTGTGCAGCTTGTTATGGGGCAGGTCTATGATAAGGGTAAGGGACTAGCTACTGTTGTAAAACAGGAGTTGCTTCTTTGTAATGGTTTGGAGTCAAAGGTCTGTAAAATCATGGTGAACAAATATGTATCTAGGATTCAAAATTCAAAAAGGACTGGTCAGCATACACTTATCTTTGTGTGTTTTAGAGGCAGTACTACCTCAGTTAAATTCTACTTTATGAGGCATAATATCTTCAAAGCATTTGTAAATCCTTTGTGTTACAAATTCTTCTCCTGTAAATCACTGCTCAATAGTGAAGTGCTACCCTTACTTGAGATGCCATTTACAATCTGCAGAAAATTTACAATAAATGGATCTTACACATAAAATTAAAATGCAAATTGCTGAACTTCTAAAAGTTACTTATCTAAAAGGCCTCTGGAAGTTTGTTGCCATTATTTCAGTGGGTGCACCTGAAGTATGTAGAAGTTGACTTAAAAAAGGGTTTCTATACACACCTCCCTGCTCCCAGTGCTCAAAGCAGATACAGCCCACAGAATAGTTATTTGGAGGACTGCATGAGAACTCAGGGGACAGGAAGTCTGGCTATAGTTTCCCAGCCAGATACAGGGAATACCCACCACACTGGTTCCATCACCTCACCATCTCCCACTACCCATGAGGACAGCAGCCCCTCACTCACCATGCTGTTGTTTTCCAGTTTTCCTTTCCTCAATGCACAGCACACAAAATGACTGGCTCCAGTTTCTCTTCAAATCCAGACCAAAAGGGCCCTGAACTTTTTTTGACAGGCAGGTCACAAAGGGGCCTGATTGGCTAGTAAGGCCTGAGTGATAAAAGCCCCTCCCAGGTGGTTGCAGAGTGCTTAAGGACAAATTGCAATGGTTACTGTTTGCCTTCTACCCCAGACAAAGTCTTTTCTACATCAGCAGTGATGTGCATTTTTATAGCAATTGTCTTATAGCTGACCCGTGTTATCTCTCTGTAGTATACAGGCATTTTCCTTTCTTCCTCCTAGACACAGTGTGGCTAGCTAACTATACTTACTTAAATGGATTGAGTGATTCTAGGTGAACAAGTTGGAAGGGAGCTCCAAATATTCATTAACTACCACACAGAGATTTGGGGATACAAAAAAAGTGTTATTTGTTATTTGGTTTAACACTGAGTTTAGTTGAACTAAATTTACTTTTTACCTGTTTATCACAGGAAGTTGAGACAATCAGAACAGAAAAGCAGGGACCAGATCTCAAAAAAAGATAAATGACCTTTCTCGTAAGAGAATGCCAGATGATGGATCCATAGATGTAGAATTTTATCCCTGAAACTCAGAGCAAACACTTGGCAAAGACATAATAATGAGAAAAGTAGTCTTAAAAGAAAATTGAATATGTACAGAAGAATTGAACTAGGAAGTATGTATTTGTGAGCACTATTGTTAGCCAATACATCTTCAGTGAGCAGATAAAACAAAACAAAAACCAACTGCATTACTCAAGGTTCTCTGCATGAAAATGAATGTAGGATGAATCTCACCATATGTGTAGAAAGTGTATTTATTAGGATGTCTCATAAGCTGTGTTGTAGTTAGTCCAACAAAGGTTAACTACCAATGGGAATCTGAAGAGTACAGCAGTTTTTTACTTTATCAGGATGGATGTCTCAGCTGGTCATTATACATCAAAATTCCAAAATGTAGGCTCTAATGGTAGTAAAATAATTAACTTGTACCCAAAGCTAGGGTAAGCAGCCAAAGAGGGAAAGCTTCCTCCTTCAATACCATGTATACATGTAGGCTACCACCAGAATGTTGATCTGATTTTTCTTTTATGTGTTTTGTTTTCAAAACAGGGTTTATCTGTGCAGGACTTAAACTCGTTCTGTGGATTTGGATGGCCTCAACCTAAGCAAAATCAGGCAGCCTCCTGTGTCCTGGGATTAAACATTTGCACTGCCACCAAGCAGTTAAAGGTAGATCTCATCATCTGTTTGCATACAAGGCTTCTGTATGGCATTGGCAGCCCTGGAATATATTCTGCCAGTCTGATGTTTCTCAACCCCTAAATGTGAATCCGTTCCAACTTGTCATGAGTTCAAAGTGCTCCAATAACTCCTATTATCCTTAAGATATTATCTTTCCTGCTACAGGTCACCTGTGACTTAATGATGAATGTCTCCTATCTAAATAGCAATGATTTGGGAGTAGATAGGTTAACCATCCTGAAGGAATAAATGCAGCAATGGGGTGCCTGAAGGCACATAGTATGTGCAATTATGGAGTGCCTTTAGCATTAGTGGAAGCAATTTCTGTTTTCCCTTTATACATATTAATGAAAGTCCCCTTCCATTGCCGCACCTTTGTTTGACTACTTAAGTTTGGTGTATGAATAAAATGGAGCTTTCAGTATTGACTGAATCTGCCTGCCTGACATTATATTATGCCTCTGTCTTCCTTTCATCAATGTTAGCTAGTCTTCCACGTGTCCACATTCACGGACTAAGAAATGGATGTGGGACTGAGCTGTTGTTTCTGATTACAGTCCTACAAACTCCTTGATATTTGTGTGGAGATAATAAGTGAACTTTGTGGGGTCCACTTTTGGCCTACCACCAGGGCAAATGTAGACTCATAAATTT
Source organism: Phodopus roborovskii (assembly GCF_943737965.1). Taxonomy (NCBI): domain Eukaryota; kingdom Metazoa; phylum Chordata; class Mammalia; order Rodentia; family Cricetidae; genus Phodopus; species Phodopus roborovskii. Next base: position 15,183 of record NW_026125984.1, on the reverse strand, counting down.
CTCATTTTCCAGGGAGTCACATTGTAGAAAAAGTATTGATTCTTTCAAATGAAAATGTCTTTATGAAAAAAATTTGACTTCTTATATGACCACATTATAGCAGAAACGGGAACCGAGTATATGGGAGTATTTTAGAGATGGGAAAAATTCCATATTTATTTGTTTTGTATTCTGAGTCTATTAAGACCCTTGGTATAGATTATTTACTGTTTTCTTTTTTCATAAGTACTCAAACTGAATAAATATGTTTTAAATGTTCATTGATCTTACTTTTGTATTTTTTCTCTTCTGTTTAAGTATAGTATTACTGTGACATCCTGTCTTAAATAGAACTCACATTATAGATTATTCCTAGGACATGAGAGATATCTGTCCACCTTGAATCCAGAGTGCTGGCATTGTAGTTTGGCTTGTCATCAGAGTAGTTCATTAGCTTGGCTCACTTATGATGAATGACTGAGCCTGGTTGTTAGTGTAGCCAGACAACAGGCTCTGATCCTAACTTCAGTAACAGAAGATGATATCCATTAAGTCCATGTTTTCTGCCTCAAAGTCCATTGTCTTCCAAATATGGGAAATATTATTTTTTCTCATCATTTAGTGTGTTAAAACTCACCAAATGCCTTGGAAGGGTTCTATATATTACTGCTAATTGTGACAGCCAGGTTCACAGAGATAAGAGGTTTTTTTATACAGTTAAGTGTAATTCTTCATGTTATTCATCCCACCATTCTAATGTCTCACTAAGCAATCTTGAAGCCATAAAGACAGCCATAGTGGCAGATGCCTTTAGTAATGGTTCTTAGAGAGTGGAGGTAGGAATTATAGGATTTCACAGTCACCCAAGATGAAAGTGGTCCCTGGGGTATGGTTTTCATATCATAGTCAAACTTAGTCTGTGACTGCTTGAGGACAGTGTCCATAAACTTTCCCAAAGCTCTGGATCTTCAGGGCCATGGCACCAGCAATATTAGCTAAGCTTTTCACCCCACCTTATTTCCTATCTTACTTTTAATGAATTCTGCTAAAATAGAATCAAAGTTATTTTACAAATCCATATCTGTTCCCTCTCCCTCTCATGTATGCACCAATCCAAAAGTCATTTGGGGCAGGGACAAGGCCCAACCCCATGTGTCTAGACTGAGTGAGTATCTGTCCATAGGGAATGGGCTCCTGAAGTCTTTCATACATCAGGGATACATCCTGATTCCACTGCCAGAGGTCCCTTACACTTACTAGGCCTTCTAAATGAGATGCACTTTTAAGGGTGTTAAGTCAGTCATATTATGGTTTCCCCACTATCAGACTGGGGTTCATAAGCTCCACATTATTTTACTTAGGTGAGCCTGAGTGTATCTCCAACCTGGTCTTATCACACCTCCCTCTCTTCAACTGGATTCCAGGAGTTCCACTTTGTGCTTAGCTGAGTATGATTGCTTCTGTTTCAGTCTACTACTAGATGAAGGCTCTAGAATGTCCTATAAGGTATATATCAATCTCATTATAGGGAAGGGCATTTAAGGTAGCCTCTGCACTATTGCTTATATTCTTGTTTGGGGTCATCCTTGTAGATCTCTGGACATTTTCCTAGTGCCAGATTTCTCTTACCACCTATTATATCTCCATCTACTATGGTATCTCTTTTGTTGCTCTCCTCTCTTATTTCCAAAACTCAGTCTTCTTCGTGCCTCTTGTTCTCCTCTCCCATTCACTTTCTCCTAACTCTCCCTCTCCTCACTCAATGCTCCGAATTTTCTCAGGAGACCTTGTCCCTTTCCACTACTCTGGGGACAAAATGGCAGGCCTTTCAAGGGTGAAGTCTGAAGTGAGGTGAATCCAGGGGAGTGCCCCTCCCCCCTTGACACCCTGAGGGCAGTGCTTGGACAGTGCTACCAAACACTGCCAGGACTCGAACCATCTTCTCTCCAACTGCAGCTCAATGTTTGGGCTGAAGCTTTACACAACCTGCTTTGTGCATCTCTCAAGGAACAGGTGCTGAGGATCTACAGGATGGCGCCTAATTGAAATCTTGTAAACCACACCTCCTGCTAAAAGCGATCCCACCAACTCCTGAATCCTTCCTCACCATATCACCCCTGGCAAGAAGGAAGAAGCCATACTTAAACCAATATCTGCATACCCAGGGAGGCTGGGTTGTTGCATGGGAACCCTAATGGCTTCTTTATCTATACAATGTATTTAGAATGTTTTGTAGTCCTGATCCAAACCTGCCCTCAAGTTCTGTGTCTTTTCTGTTCATTTATTCCTGTAACGCAGGCTTCGGTAGCCAATCAGAGCTTCAAGCATAGCCACCAATCATAGGGGAGGCTTCTTCCCCAGCCTTTGGTACAGAGTATGAAACCAGAAGGTGGAGAAGCTTGGGTTGACATCTCTCTTGCACCCATTATCTCTTTTTCCTCTCCCTCTCTCCTCATGCTGTCTTTCTTTCTCTCTGTGTCTTTGTCTGTCTCGCTGACTGTTTCTCTCTCTTTCTTGGGTTGTAGATTATATCAGAAGGGCTGATCAGTTTGTCATTTTTCTTGGGTTTAGGTAACTTAGGAAGAACCATGCTCCACCAAAAAAAAAAAAAAAAAAAAAAAAAAAAAAAACATTTTGATTATTGAAATTAAAGAAATGTATGATGGCTAAAATCTTCACCAAATTGTTTGCATGATTTTGACTTCCTCTTTCATGAGATCTCCCTTATCACTTCATATTAAGATGATAGAGAAAAGATAGAGACAGGGTTACAGATATGAACGAGAAAAATTAAGGAACGTTCATTGCCAGGACCTATGTCAGGATTTTGACAAAATTCTGTAGTTCCTGCTACAAGAATAAGTCAAAAGGCTAACATTCTTGGGGACAAATGTGAGCAAACACAAATCCATGCACTGGCACTACATAATTGAAATTAAATCCAATCTTTAACCAAACATATTTTACCCTGTGAATACACAATATTGTGACCACTCATTCCTGTAATCCAGGTATTTAGGTGTTTAAAGTCTTAACAGTTTCCTCCAATATGAATTGCTTTATGTAATAAAAGCAAATGTGTAGAATTGGAATTAGAGAAATCAATCTTCTCAACGAAGCCTATTATGTTGTTAAAGTAATGAGTGAAAGGGACCCAAATGCAGGGCCTCTTCTAAAGAGGAGTCAGCTGGAGATTGCCAGGTCCCAGATAGATCTACCTATCAGTTCAGAAATAGCCAGAGTGTAAGCCCAGTATTTGTAGTCCATTGCCAGGCCTTGGCTAGTGTCCTCTACTAGATTTTAGGGCCCTCCCTGAGAATTGCCTGTCTCCATGGGAACACTATGAGTTCCTGCAGGGTGTAACCTTGACCACAATTGTAGGGCCTCTGCCAAAGAGGCCTCAGCTGGAGTGTGCCAGACCTAGGCTAGATCTGCCAATCAGCTTAATGAACATCCTGGGTCCCAGCCTTCAAAATCTTTGACATGCCTTGCCAGCCTTCTCCTGGAATCTGAACCCTACCTGTGGAGAGACCTCCTAGAGAGCTTGGACCACCCAGAGATACAGACATAAAACTTGTGACTCACCAAAACACACTGGGGAAGAAGCTATGGGAAGATGGCAATACAATAAAACACCTAACAACAGAATGACAAGAATAATAGCACCAGAATCTATGGAGTCTACCCAAAATAGACTGAAAAACAACAAAGCAGATGAAGTAGAAGAGAATGAATTAAAAATTATATATATATATATATATATATATATATATATATATATATGTATGAAATGCCTTTTTTCCCAGGAACTCAAATTTCCTCAAACATGCTATGGTAGCTAGTGAGTGTGGAAAGTTAAAAGAGCTGTGATCATGTATTGCTGAAAGATGATTCCGTTGACCTATTTCCACTGTTTTCTAAACTGTGTGTGACACGTAAAGACAGAATAGAATGTGGAATGCAATATTCATAAATTCCATAAGCAAACTTTTAGTTTTTCCCTTGGATATTCCCAACACATACCAAAAGAAACCTTGTCATTCATATTGAACACTGATATGTTTCCTTTTGGTTTGTTTGTTTTGTTTTGTTTCCTTTGGTTTTTCTTTTGGTTTTCAAGGCAGGGTGTCCCTTCATGTTTGGGACCTACCCTAGAACTCTCTTTGAAAATCATACTGGCCTCACACTCACATGGAGCTTCTTGCCTCTCCCTCTCAAGTGCTTGAATAAAAGTTGTGTGCCACCACAGCCCATTGTGGACACAAAGATTTCACTCACCCAAGGGAACTTACACTCAGGGTGGATAAGAGGAAAAGGGCCATTGCTCAGGTCAGCACAGGGCACCTGTTCCCTTCCGTCCCTGCAGAAATGACAGCTAGGCAGATCTGATCCTCCTTCTCTGAAGCTTACACACTGACCATGCTATGGGGCTGTGGATTTCATTTCATCTTCTCCACAAAAGTCAGCAATTTGGTTTCATTATCACATCAGTACGTTATCAAGATTATTGATTGTTCTTGTCTATGGACATGAAGAAATGTCCAGTCAGATATTATGTAAACCATCTACACTTGATTATAGTCTCCACACTGATATTTATACCAAAGGAAAGCAAGAAATTGCACATGTTCCTTCCTTCTCCCACCTCTTTCTGCACTGTGCCTACACCATTTCCAAAGTTCTTAAATGAACTCAATTGTTACATATTCCTGTGGTCATTTGCCAGGGGAATTGGAAAACAGTCAATAAGTAACCTTTATTACCTTCTTAATGAACACTCAAAGCCTTTTCCTAAAGGAATTGTAGGAGGTTCTTCCTAGCACTAAGTAGCAAAGGCAGGAGTAGCTGTGATCAATGCAAATCTCAATGACATCACACTATCAGCTACACCCAGCTCAACATAACTTCAAAATTTTATCAAACAAATCTGGTCTGTCTTCATTCACATGACAGGATTCAATACACCCTGAGTATTTAAATTAGAAAACCACTGAATCTATGTTAGGATTTTTATTGCTGTGTATAAGTTCTAAGACCACCACAACACTTTTTGTTATTGTTTTTCAAGAGTGGGTTTCTCTGTGACTTTTAAGGTGGTCTTGGAACTAACTCTTGTAGAACAGCCTGATCCCTAACTCACAGAGATCAACCTGTCTCTGCCTCCTCGGTAAAACTCTCCCAGTCAGAGATTCCAACACTAGTCTTGCCAGTGACAATCAAGGATGAAATATTCATCACTCTACTTGCAAGAAAGAGATCCCCCACAAATTTTATAAAGAAAACACTTAATTGGATTGGCTCATGGTTTCAGAAATTGAGTCCATTTTCATCAAAGCAGGGAGCATGATTTGAAGAAGAATATTGTGCTGGCTACATCTTTATATACAGGCCTCAGTAAGACATCTTATATACTTGCCCATGTCCAAAGAACAGGAAACCCCAAAACCCATGACCAGTGATATTCTTCTTTTCAAAATGCCAAAGTCATTGCAACAAAGCTCCTCCTTCTACTACTGCCATTCCCTATGAGATTATAGGTGCAATCACATTCAAACCATCACAATGCAACAATCATGGCCATTTTTTATGATGGTTACAGCAACTGACATCCACCCTATTTCTTCTTGCAGTGCATGCAATAAACTATTCTTTCTATTCTGGTCTGAAGGCAGCATCCATGCTCCACATGCAAATCTTTTTGCTCTAAGTGCAATGGACAGTCAACTTCATGACTCATATGGACAATTTTAAAACACAGAGGTCATACTTTTTTATCTTGTTGTCATTGAGATCATTTGTGATGTAGAGGTGGATTATATTTTAAATCAATGTGAGTGTTACAGGTTAACAAGTTCCATTTATTAAATGTCTCCTTAAAAGTAATTAGTATCCTCAAATTAGGTGTTTAAGATGCTTGGTCCAAAAAAAAAATCCTTCTCCCTTCTGAGGATAAACAGTTACTTAATTTAGTGAGGTGTGTAAGATGAAAGAATACATTGGCCTGGAAAGCAACATACTGCGACGAAAGAAACCATTGTCAATGAGAAAGCATTTGGGAGTAAAGCAGTTCTAGACTTTGCCTTTCCAGTGAGAAATAAAGCCATAGACTAAACAGGTTAAAAAAAAGAAAAGAAAGAAAAAAAAATCTCTGTAATGATAACATGCAAAACTCCATAGATTAAGGAGGTTAAAAAAAAAAGAAAAGAAAAAAAAATCTCTGTAATGATAGCATGCAACCATCTCTCACTAATGTTCAAAGAGGAGAAAGCCTAGAGTAGATAATTTTTTGAGACAGGGTTTCTCAGTTGCCCTGTGCTGTAGCCTTAGTCATATTGGGGCTAGCTCTATAGAGCACACTAGTCTCAAACACACAGAAATCTGGCTGCATGTGCCCTCTGAGGGTTGGGATTAAAGGCATTCATCATCACTGTCTGGATCCTAAAAACATATTTTGCATTCCACAATTGCTGCCACTTTTAAGTTCTTCCAGGGTCAGGTGCCAGCTGACAATTTGAAGAATTTAAATAGGGTCAGGAAACTGCAAGCCAGGCCAGTAAGTCCATGAAAGACATCAACAGAAAAGATAGTACCATACCATAATGATTTCATAGTACCCCAGGGACATGCTACAGCAGGTCACACTTTAATGACAGGGTCTGACACAGATGTGCCAGAAAATGAGGAAAATAGGAAAGACAGAAAAAAGAAATGATAAAGCCTGGGACAGAGAGGTCTGGCTTAACTTATATATCTTATACTATGTAAACTTCATATGAAGAATTGCCTCCTCTTTACTACTTCCAGGAGGAAATGGAAGGAAATGGGAGAACACTAGAAAGTCAGCAGGAGTAAGAGTTGTGTTCTCAGGATCTGAAATAACATCTACGCAAAGGCCCTGGCTCTAGACAATTGCATTCCCTCATAAGCATCTTCCTTGTTTCACATGAGGATCTCTATTTTATTCTGCATATCTCAGGGTATGATGGCAAAGTCCTAAGGCAAAGCCTCCAGGCTGTTACTGTTTCTGCCAATCAAGTTTCTAGTTTTGAGAAGGAGCATTGTACCATCTCTATGATTGAGGACCTAAACTGAAAATCTTGCTTGCTCAGTCCAACCCTCAAAACAAAAGGGTTTTCCCTTTCAAATGGTCATCACTTGGGTTCATCTTGCCAATCTGGGAGGGATATTTTCTCTAGAAAACTGGCCCTTTCTGGAACACCAAGCCGTGATGTTCACTGTGATCTATCAATGTCCCCTGAACAGCTTGTAAAAGTCTTGGTTTGTCAAAAGGAGATGGGACTGGTGTCTCTTTGCAAATCAGGAGGATCTCATTTGTCATGGTTTGGAGCTAAATGTCCTGGACAATCCTAGATATCAAATGTATATTTTAGCATCCTAATCTTTAACATGCCTTATTAGTACACTACTCATCTTTGCGTAATTTTATACGCAGCACTCCCTGAGCTATATCAGCTTTTGTGGGTCTTAGTATCGCTACAAATTGGTAAGTCTTTTATTTGAACAATTCTACTTTTCCACATCACACTTTATTAGTGGAGTGCAATTAAACATAAGAATGCCATTGCATGGACATGTTCAGTGTCCCAAGCCTATAATATCACTCTCAGGAGTCAGAGGTAAGTACATCTCTATGAGTTTGGGACTAGCCTGCTATACAGAGCAACGTTCATGTCATGTTCAAATGCTATACTAAGAAAAAAGTTTGTTGCCTTCCTGCAACCAGGATATATCCCTGGAGCATGAAAGGACTTTGGGAGCACATTTCAAATGGAATGATACTCCCTTAGCCTAGAGGCAGGAGGGAGGGCATAGTTCCTACTTCAAATGACTTGAGAGATTTTTTTACTCTTCCTGGGAGGCATCACCCTCCCTGTGGAGGGGGGACAGGAATAGGATGGGAGCCAAATTGCATGACATGGGAGAGAGGGACTGGGAACTGTGATCAATATGTAAAATAAAAAATGAAAATATGTAAAAATAAAAGAAAAAAGCTATATCAAAAAACCAAAAATAAATAAATATAAGTATGTACAGAAATAAAGAAAATGTCTTTTACAGGACACACACAAATAACTAAACATGAATCTTGTACCTAAGCATTAAATGTTTACTGCAGAAGTTGTAGAAGACCCTGGAGAAATTAGCCCTTCTCCTAGTTTTGCTACTTGCCTTCCTGTGCACCAAAAGAACTCTGGTGATGACTACCAATGTCTTTCTACACAAAGCTCTCTGATGGAAATGCATATGTCTGCTGACCTAGAAAAGGTTTTTGTCTGGGTTGGAAAGCCAGCTCAGGAATCATTGTGCTGTGTCTTTAAGGACAATGCATTCCTATAGGAGGTGCTCTTGTCACTCAGTCATCACTAGGTATTGAGACCCTCCCTCATGACTTGTCAATCATAAAAGGTACAGCGACCATCATAATTCCAGATTAAGGATTTTCTCTGAGGGAGAACTGGCACCTTCTTTTCTGTGCTGTTCTTGGATTGCTGCTACAGGAAGTTTATTGGAGAGCTTGGGAGAGTTCAGTAATCCCACCATGGTGAGTTAGGTTCTGCTGTCCCCATGATGGAGGAGTACATTGTATAGTATATGAGCCATGTGGTGGGTCCTGCCAACATCTGAGTGGGAACATGAAGAGTGTTTTTTTCTTCCTGCGGGTTTTCATGAGATACATGAAACTCCCTGGAATCAATGATAGGACTCTGACTAAAACTTTTTGGTTGAATCTCTTCAGAGAATTGGGAGCAGGGAGCCCTGTGTAGAAACATCCTTTTAATGGAATTCAATGAGCTTTTTCTGCATCCTTGGAAAGAGTGCAGTGCTTGGAGACATTTAAAATTTATATTTTACTTTATGTGAAGTGATGGAAAAATTAAAATTTAGGGCTTATGGCAAGAAGGGAAACTATAAAGAACAAGAATATCTAGTAGATAACTTCCTGACTTCAGAGTATAGAGCCCACATGCTAGCTATTTTCAGGAGATAAAGTAAAAAAAAACAAAACAAAACAAAACAAAAATCCTTGCAGGTGTGCTAATCAATCATGATGACGTTGCAATCAACTTTGTACTCTATGAAATGCTGTAACCTTGAAAATCCTATGAACTGAGAGTAGAAGTCTCAAGCCTCCCTTTCACTTTACTTGCTAGGTGTCTTAGTCTTCCAATAGAGTTAAGTCCTATCATGTTAGGTTCTTCCCAATTAAAAACTTTTGCTTTTGCATTTGGAAATAACTTCATTGAATGTTGAGGAAACTAAGGAGGTACAAAGTTTGTGGGCTTATGCCGGATTTCCCCCAGCCACCCAGGACACTTACCCTGAAAGATTTCTACTAGTCCTCTTGAATGTTTGTCTGTCCGTCTGAACTTTTTTTTCTGGCTCAGTAGTGGGTATCTCAATATGTACAAAGGTCAATAGCACCTCAGTGGATGCACTGAAGGGATCACACATGGAGAATTTTGTGTACACCTCAAATTCTTATCTAGGCATAGATACATCAGAGGGTTTCACCAACCAGCTATCTGAGTGTGAAGACTTGGTCAAGGACTGAGTCATCCTAATGGAGAGGCCACCTCCCATATGTAAAATGTTTGACATTACAGACCCTCCTGTGGAGTCAGTTCATCTGAATCTGAGAGGAGCTAGTGTATGTAAGTCTTTGTGTTGGGCCCTCTGTCTGTGATGTTTACTTATGTGATGTATTTTTCCATTGTCTGTCCCCTATGGATGCTACCTCAGACAAAAACTAAGATAGGACTGACTCCTTCCTTTTCTGTGTAAAAACATAAATCATTTTGCCACATCAACTCCCAGGCCAGGCTGGGAACTTTTGGGAGTGGCTGTGAACTCAGGAGACCTGTCTATCTATGTGGGACCATGCCTAATTTCCACTTGCCTGGTCTCTGACCCCCACAGCTGGTCCTCTACTAGAGTTCTTGGCCCCTCTCAGAGTTGTGCCTATCTCTGCAGGATCACTTTGAATTCCTGCTGGCTGGATCCTTGACATGCTAAACAGGCCTCAGCTGGAGAGTGCCAATTCCCAGCTAGATCTGCCTATCCCTGCAGAAACATCCTGAGTATTAGCCCAGCCTTTGTCCTCTATCAACAGGCCTTGGTTAGAGGAAAGTCTGGGACCAATTTGGGTGGACTCTCCCCTACAACCTTCCACAGGATTTCCCTGGTTTGTTCCCGGATCCCCATTCCCTTGTTTCCTGTCCTCATTGAGAGCACACTTAAGCTCTGATACACCCAAACCCACCCCCACCGCGAGACTAAAAACTCCCTACCTTGTGCCCTACTTGGCCAAGTGTCTCTCTGATCTGATTGAGCACTGTGACAGAGGGTGGAGCCAACCGTCCAGACATCTTTGGGTAACCTCTGGGAGTAGCTCTGACACACAAAACCTGCCTATCAATACAGGACAACCTGTATTTTCCATGTGCCAGGTTTCTGACCCCCACAATTGGTCATCACCTGGAGTTACAGGCAACTCCCAGAGATCCACCTATCTCTGTGGGACCACTCTGAGTTCCTCCTGGCATGATCCTTGACACAGATTTCAGGGACTCTGCTAAAGAGGGCTCAGGTTGAGAGTGCCAGGCCCAGGCTAGATCTGCCTACAGGCAAAAGGAACATCCTGAACCCCAGGCTTTGAGAACTTTGATCCACATAGACAGTCTGCAGGAGCCTGATTGCTGACCCACATCGCTGGGACTCTGCCTGTGGAGAGACCTCCTAGAGAACTTGCAGCAAACAGAGCTACAGTCATCAAACCTCTGACCCAACTTAGCCAACCAGGGAAGTTCCATAGAGAGAGGGACAGACCCCAACAAGACCTACTACAAGAAGTTATGGGAAGACAGCAATACAAGTAAACACCTAACAACAGAAAGACAAGCATGACACAACCAGGATCTAGGGAATCTACACCAACTAGACCGGAACACAACAAAGCAGGTGAAGCAGAAGGAAATGACTTTAAAAGTTATCATCATACAGATGAAAGATGCCCTGAAAGAAGATGTGAGAAAATCCCAAAAGAAATGGAAGAAAAACTAAAACAAAAAAAAAAAAAAAGGAAGAAATGAACATATTTCTTAACAAAAGTAAAAAAGTTACAGAAAGCCAAGAAAAAACATTAAATAGGTGAATAAAATGGTTCAAGATTTGAAAAATTAATAGAGAAAATAAAGGCAACAGAAAACAAAGGAATGCTGAAAATAGAAAAACTGGGCAAAAATTAAAAAACTACAGTCACAAGCATAACCAACAGAAATCAAGAGATGGAAGAAAGAATCTCAGGCATGGAACATAAACTAGAGGAAATAGATGCATGAACCAAAGTAAATCGTAAATCCAACAGATCCTTAACACAAAACATCCAGGAAATGTGGGACACTGTGAGAAGTCCAAACCTAAGAATAATAGGCATAGAGGAATGTGAGGAAGACCAGCTCAAAGGAGCCAAAAATATATTAAACAAACTCATCAAGGAAATCTTTCTAAATCTGAAGAAGGACATGCACATGAAAGTACAAGAAGCATACAGAACCCCAAATAGGCTGGAGCAAAGAAAATAGACTCCTCAACATATAATAATCAAAACACCTAGCATACAGAATAAAGAAAGAATATTAAGGGCACCAATGGAAAAATGACAGGTAACATAAAGGCAGACCTATCAAAATTCCACCTGGCTTCTCCACGGAAACCCTCAAGCCCAGAAGGTCCTGAATTCATTTTCTACAAGTACCAAGAGACCATGGAGGCAAGCCCAGGCTACTATAACCACCAAAACTCTCAATCACTATGGGTGGAGAAAACAAGGTATTTAATGACAAAATCAGATTTTCCCAATATGTATCTACACATCCAGCACCACAGAAAGTTTTGGAAGGAAAACTCCAACCCAAGAAAGTTAACTACGCCCACAAATTTATAGGCAACAGATAATATCACTACACCAGAAACCATGGGTATAAACGAGGTCAAATATATTCACAATACCAGTGCCAACAGCAAATCTAAAACAAACTAGCCTCAACAATCAATGGTAATAAGACACCCTCAACATTAATGGTCTTAACTCACCTATAAAAAGACACAGACTAACAGAATGGATACGAAGATAAAGTCCATCCTTCTTCTGCATAGAAGAAACATATCTAAGCTTCAAAGATAGATATTTACTCAGTGTAAAAGGTTGGAAAATATCTTCCAATCAAATGGACACAAGAAGAAAATAGGTGAGGCTATCCTAATATCTAACAAGTTAGACTTCAAACTAAAAGTAATCAAAAGAGATGAAGATGGCCATTCCATATTCATCGCAGGAAAAATCCATCATCACGAAGTCTTAATTCTGAACATTTATACCCCAAATAGAAAGTCACCCACAGTAAACAAACAACCAACATCAAACTGAAAGGAAAGAAGCATAAGGCGATTCCTCTAAAATCAGAAACAAGACAAGGCTGCTCTCTCTCCATATCTCTCCAATATTGTACTTTAAGTTCAATCTAATGCTATAAGACAACAAAAGAAGATCATAGGGATCGAAATTGGAAAGGAAGAAGTCAAACTGTCACTATTTGCAGATGATATGATAGTTTACATAAGCGAACCAATAAACTGTACTAGGGAACTCCTACAGATTATTAAAAACCTTCAGCAAATTAGCAGGATAAAAGATAAACTCAAAAAATTCAGTGGCCCTACTTTATTCAGACGACAAAGAGACAGAGAATGAAATCAGAGAAACATCACTCTTTACAATAGCCACAAACAACATAAAGTACCAAACAAGCAAAAGACCTATATAATAAGAAGTTTGTGGCTCTAAACAAAGAAATTGAAGTTTATACCAGAAAATGGAAAGATCTCCCAGGTATTGGATAGGTAGCATAAATATAATAAAAATGACAATCTTGCCAAAACCAATCTAGAGATTCAATGCAATCCCTATTAAAATCCCACCATAATTCTTCACGGAACGTGAAAGGATAATAATCAACATTATGTGGAAAAACAAAAGACCTTGGATAGCCAAAACAGCCTTGTAAAATAAAAGAACTTCAGGAGGCATGACCATCCCTGACTTTAAGATCAACTACAGAGCTCTACACAGCTAAACTGGCACAAAAATGAAACGTAGAACAATGAAATCGAACTGAAAATCCTGATACAAACCCACACACCTATGAACACATGACTTTAAACAAAAAGGCTAAAAGAATACAATGGGGCAAAGAAAGCATCTTCAACAAATGGTGCTGGCAAAATTGGATGAGGGTGTGTAAAAGACTACAGATAGACCCATGTCTATCCCCATGCACAAAACTCAACCAAATAGATCAAAGACCTCAACATCAATCAAACCAAACTGAACATTTTAGAAAAAGAATGTAGGAGGTCCCCTTCAACAAATTGGTATAAGAGATCACATCCTGAACATAACTGCATGGGCACAGACTGAGATCACCAATTAAAAAAATGGGAACACTTCAAAGTTAGAAGCTTCTGTAAGGCAAAGGACACAGTGGACAAGGCCAAAGGCATCCCACAGACTGGGAAAGGATTTTCACCAATACTACATCAAACAAATGGCATATCTCCAAAATATACAAAGAACTCAAGAAACTAGTCAACGAAGCACCAAATAACCCAATTAAAAATATAGGGTACAGAACTGAAAAAGAATTCTCAATAGAGGAAATCAAAAAAGCTGACAGACAATCAAGAAAGTGTTCAACATCATTAGCTATCAGGGAAATGAAAAATCAAAACAACTTTGTGATACCATCTTACTCCTGCCAGAAGGGCTAAAATTAGAAACACCAATGACAACTCCTGTTGGCAAGTATGTGGAGAAAGGGAACACTCCTCCATTGCTGGTGGGAGTGCAAACTCGTACAGCCATTTTGGAGATGAATAGGGCAGTCCCTCAGGAAAATGGGAATTAGGTTACCATAGGACCCAGCAAACCCCCTCTTAGGCATATATACAAATGACCCACATTCATGCAACAAAGACAAGAGCTCAATTATGTTCATAGTAGCATTCTTTGTAATATGAAGAACATGGAAGCAACCTAGATGCCCTTCAGTTGAGGAATGGCTAAAGAAGATATGGCACATCTACACAATGGAATACTACTCCGCAGAAAAAATAATGGAATCTTGAAATTCGCAGGCAAGTGGTTGGCACTTGAGGAAACAAACCTGAATGAGGTAACCCAGTCATAAAAAGATGAACATAGTATGTACTAGCTCACAATTGGATTTTACACCTAGAGCAAATGATCTCCAGCCTATAATTCACACCACCAGAGGAACTAGGATACAAGTTGTATTCTGAGAGATTCATATAAAGTCCCATACAGAACGTGGAAGGTACAAGTCCCCCAGAGCACATGGGAGGTGGGGAGGTGAATAGACAGATATCTAGGAAAAAGCGTAGGGGAGGAGAGGAAAGAATGTGTGACTAGAAAGGTTTACTCAGGGATAGAATAGAAGAGATGAGAGAGAGAGAGAGAGAGAGTGTGAGTGAGAGAGAGATAACAAAAATAGTGAGACATTATTGTTTGAAGAGAAAACTGAACCTAAAGAAAGGTCTAGAGTCCTACAAAACTGTTAATAACCAGCAATTTGAGCAAACATAGAAGGGCTACCATAAATGCCCTTTCTGGATATTGAGATCAACAACTAACTTATCCACCATCATGGAGCTCTCATCTAATACCTGTTGGAAAGAGAAGGCAACACCCATACCTAAACACAGAGTCGAAATAGTATCCAGCCGCAGACGGAGCCAACAAGACTAAGAGAAACACAGAGACAGCTGACCTGAAGAAGAAGGAGCTAACAGGCCCCCAGGCTGATAGCCGGGAATCCAGCATGGGACTGACTCAGGCCCCCCTGAATATGGATCTCAGCCAGAAGGACTAAGCAGTCCTAGGGAACTCAGACAGTGGAACCTGGATGTATTCCTGGTGCACAAAAGAACCTTGTGGACACATCCCCCATGAAGGGATATTGCCTTAACCTAGATAGAGGAGAGAAGTCCTAGTCCCTACTTCAAATGACATGACAGATCTACATAACCCCACCTGGATGGCATTGCCCTATATGTGGAATTGAGGTTGGGGGATGGGAGGGCAGGGTGGTGAGGTGCATGTAAGGT